>NW_026691934.1:0-91711 GCF_021218885.2 Marmota monax
AACTAGTCCTAATCCATACCCTAACCATAGATCTAATCCTGAGCTTTTATCCTATCCATTACCTTAAGCTAAAAGCTAAACCTAATGCTAACACTAGTGCTAACCCTAATTCTAGCCTAACCCAAACCCTAACCCTATTACTAGGCCTAACCCTAATCTTCATTCCAGCTCTAACCCTAACCAAAACCAAAACCCTCTCCCTTACACTTATTCTGACCCTAATAATAAGAGCAGATATAAACCTGACCCTAACCCAAATGTTTTATTTGATATAAGGAGAGTAACTAAGAACAGAGTTGGGAGGAAGAGCATGAGAAGAAGATTAACATTAAACAGGGGTGAGAGGTGGGAGGGAAAAGGAAAGAGAAGGGAAATTCCATGGAAATGGAAGGAGACCCTCATGGTTATACAAAATTACATACAAGAGGAAGTGAGGGGAAAAGGAAAAAAACAAAACAAGGGGGAGAAATGAATTACAGTAGATGGGGTAGAGAGAGAAGATGGGAGGGGAGGGGATGGGGGATAGTAGAGGATAGGAAAGGCAGCAGAATACAACAGACACTAGTATAGCAATATGTAAAACAGTGGATGTGTAACCAATGTGATGCTGCAATCTGTATATGGGGTAAAAATGGGAGTTCATAACCCACTTGAATCAAAGTGTGAAATATGATATGTCAAGAACTATGTAATGTTTTGAACAACCAACAATAAAAATGAAAGAAAAAAATGGCATTTCAAAATCAAAAAAAAAAACTAATCCTGAAACTTACCCTAACTATAACCTAGACATAACCCTACACCTAACCCTTGCCCTAGTGCTAACCATAGCTCAAACTCTAAACCATACCCTAAACCTAAACCTAACCCTAACCCTAGGCCTAAACCTAACTCTAGCCCTAATAATAACCATAACCCTAGCCCTAACCCTATCCCTTACCCTAAGGATAACTATAACCCTAAGGCTAACCCTAGGCCTAACCCTATCCCGTTTGCTAACTCTAACGCTATCAATTACCCTACACCTAACATGAACCCTAAACCCAAACCTATTATTACCCTAACCAAACCCTGATGCTAGTTCAAGTCTAAACCTAAACCCTAACCTAAACCAAACCTGAAACCTAATTCTATCCCTAATGATAAACCTAGCTCTAAACCTGACCCTTACCCTAACCCGAACCCTTACACTAGACCTAGCCATACATGTAACCCTCAATCTATGCCTAATATAAGCCTAGACCTGATACTAGCCCTACCCCTAATCCTTGCCATAACCCTAAAACAAACCCTAGCCCTCATCCTAGACTAAACCTAGCCTTATTACTAAATCAATCCATAACCCTAGTCCTAACCAAAATTCTAACATTTGCCCTAGCCCTAAAACTGACTTTAACCCCATCCCTTCCCCTAATCCTAACTCTATCCCTAAACCTAAACCTAAGCCTAAACTAGGCCTAAACCTAATACAAACACTAGACCTAATCCTAGTCCTAATTTAGCCCTAAACCTAACCTAACCCTAGCCCTAAGACTAACTCTCATCCTAGCCCTATCCCTTACCATAATCCTATCACTTGCCTTTGCATTAGCCCTACACCTAGCTCTAGCCCTAATCCTATATCAAACCCTAACTCTAAATCTAACCCTAACCCTAAGCTAAACCTCTCACTAACACAAGCCGTAACACTAATGCTAGTCTTCAAATTAGCCCTAGCCCTACAAAACAACCTAGCCATAGCCCTAACCCTAACCTTTAACATAAACCAAACCCTAAGCCTACACCTAGCCCTAAACCTAGCTCTAATTCGAGTCTTATCCCTAACCCTAAAACAAACCCTGACCCTGACTCTGACCCTAACACTAACCCTAGCTCTAAACATCACTCAAAACCTAAACCTAAACCTAACCCGAGACATAGCCCTAACTCTAACCCTAAAACTAGTTCTTACATTGGCTGTAGCCCTAAACCTTACCCTAACCTAACCCAAAACCTATCAGTAATCAGAGCCATAACACTACCATTAACCCTAACCATAATCCTAATTCTAGCCCTAACCCTTATCCTAAACCTAACCCTAACCATAACCATAACCCCTGACATAACCCAAAACCTAACCCTAAACCTAGCCTTAATCCTAACCATCAACCTAGACCTGACCCGAGCTGTAACTTTATCCATTACCCCAATCCTAATTATAACCCTAGTGCTAACCCTAGGATAACCCTAAACCTATTTCTAACCCTAAACTTATACACTGCCCTATACCTAACCTGAACCCTAAACCTAAACATATCCATTAAACTATTCCTAACCCTAATGATCTTAACCCTAAAACTATCTCTAACCATAACCTTAGACCTAACATTAGCCATAGACCTAATGAAGCCCTAATCTTAAAACAAACTCTAGCCCTAATCCTAGCCCTAATCTTAGCCTTAATCCTAAACCTAACCCTAACCATAGACCTAGACCTAATTTTAACCCTCACCCTAGTTCTAAGCTAGCTATAACATCATACCTAACCATATCCATAACCATAATCATAACCATAAACCTAGGCTCAGCCTTAATACTCACCCTAGCTCTAATTCCAGCTCTAATTAAGCCCTAATTCTAACCCTAAATCTAATCCTTACACTAACTCTAACTCGCGCTCTAGCCCTATCCCTAGTTTTAACCCTATCCCTTATAATAACTCAAATCCTAGACTTAACCCTAGCCCTCCCCTTCGCTGTAGCCCTAAACCTAGATCTAACCCTAACTCTAAATATTACCCTAACCGTAAGCCTAAACTACACCTTAACACTAGCTTTAACGCTAACGCTAATTTGAAAACTAGCCCGAACCCAAGCCCTAGCTCTCAAACAAAACCGAGCCATTTCACTGACACTAAAACTTAACCTAAAGCAAACCCTGTCACTACAGCTAGCCCTAACACTAGCCCTAATTTGATTCCTAACCCTAACCCTAGAACAAATATTAACCATGACTCTGACCTTAACACTAACCCTAGCTCTACACATCACCCTATCCCTAAACTTAATCCTCACACTAGACCTCGCCCTAAACCTAACACTAAAACTAGCCCTAATCTTAATGCCAGTTCTTAAATTAGCCATAGTCCTAAACCTAACACAAAACCTAATACAAAAAAATAAGCCCTAATCCAAGGCCTATCCATAGTTTTAACCCTAATCCTAGCCCTGGCCCTAACCCTAACCCTATCTCTAGTCCTAATCCTAGTTCTAACTCTATTTCTGATACTTAGTCAAACCCTCACCCTATTGCTACCCTAGTCCTAAACCTAATTCTATGTCTACCCCAAATCCTAACTCTATTAGTAGTCTTAATCCTAACCCTCATTCTAGCTAGGGTTTAGGTTTAGGGCTTGAATTATCATTAGGGTTTAGGGTTAAGGTTATGAAAGGGTTAGGTTTAGGGTTTAGGTGTGGTTTAGTGTAATGGATAGGGTTAGGGTTAGTGCTAGCGTTAGCATAAGAGTTATTATTAGGGTAATGGATAGGGTTAGACCTAAGATTAGGGGTAGGGTTATGTATAGGATTAGGGCTTTTGTTTAGGTTAGGGTTAGGATTAAGGTGTGGTTTAGTATAATGAATAGGGTTAGGGTTAGGCATAGGGTTAGCATAATGGGTTATCATTAGGGTAATGGGTAGGGTTAGACCTAAGATAAGGGGTAGGATTATGTATAGGATTCGGGCTTTTTTTGGGTTAGGGTTAGATTTACGTTTAGGGTTCAAGCTATGTTTAGTGGCTGGGGATATGGCTCAAGAAGTATGGTGCTCGTCTGGCATGTACAGGGCACTGGGTTTGATCCTCAGCACTATATACCAATAATATAAAGATGTTGTGTCCACCGAAAAGTAAAAAAAAATAAATCTTAAAAAAAAATAAAACAGGTTTAAGACTCTGATTAAGGCTAGATTTTGGATTAGGTTAGGGCTATTGTTAAGGCTACAGCTAATGTGTAGCAATATAATTAGAGCTAGTGATAGAGTCAGGATTAGGGCTAAGTTTACTGTTAGGGTTAAGTTTATGGTTATGGTGATGTTTAGAGCTAGATTTAATATTAGGGTCAGAGTCAGAGTCCATATTTGTTTTCAGGTTAGGGTTAGGACTAGAATTAGAGATAGATTTAGGGCTAGGTGTAGGGTTAGGGTTTGGTTTATGTTAAGTGTTAGGGTTAGGGTTATGATTCAGTTTTGTTTTAGGGCTAGGGGTAGAGTTAGGGCTAGTTTAAGGATTAATTTTAGGATTAGCGCTAGTGTTACTGTGAGATTTAGGCTTAGGTTTAGGATTGGATTTAGAGTTAGGTTTAGATCTAGGCTTTGAGCTAGTGGTAAGGATAGGGCTAGGATTAGGGCTAAGTTTAGGGCTAGGTATAGGATGATGGTAAGGGATAGGTTTAGAACTATGTATAAGGCTAGTGTGAGAGTTTGAGTTAGTCTTGTGGTTGGGTTAGGGATGAGTTAGGGATATGGCTAAATTAGGGCTGGGATTAGGACTAGGGTTAGAGTTAGGGGTAGGCCTAGATTTAGGGCTAGCAATAGTGTTAGAGTTAGGGCTAGGGTTAGGTTTAGGTTAATGGATGGGATTATATCTACTTTTATGACTAGGGTGAAGATTAGATTTAGGGTTATGTTTAGGGATAGGTTTATGATTAAGGTGAGGTATATGGCTAGAATGTGGGCTAAGGTTTGTGTTAGGATTAGGACTAGGATTAGAGATAGAGCTAATGTCAGGTCTAGGGTTACAGTTAGGGAGAGTTTTAGGGTTAGGTTTATAGCTAGGTCTATTTTAAGGGTCAGGTTTCTTGTTAGAGTCAGGTTTAGAACTATGGGTATTTTTAGGGTCAATGTCAGAGTTAGGGTTTCTATTAGATTAAGGTTTAGGGATAAGGCTTGAGTTATCATTATGGTTAGAGATAGGTTAATGATAGTTTTAGGTTTAGAGTTCAGGTTAGGTGTAGGTTAATGGATAGGGTTAGGGTTAAAAA
Source organism: Marmota monax (assembly GCF_021218885.2). Classification (NCBI taxonomy): domain Eukaryota; kingdom Metazoa; phylum Chordata; class Mammalia; order Rodentia; family Sciuridae; genus Marmota; species Marmota monax. Next base: position 5,018 of record NW_026691934.1, read on the forward strand.
TAGGATTAGGGTTTGACCTAGGGTTAGGAGAAGAATTATGGTTATCATTAGGGTAATAGATAGGCTTAGACCTAGTGATAGGGCTAGTGTTATGCTTAGGATTAGGGCTAAGTTTAGGGTTATGGTTAGCTTTAGAGTTGAAGCTAGGGCAGGGCTTGAGTTAGGGCTAGGTTTTGCAATAGGTCAGGGCTATTGCAAATGTAAGAACTTTGCTATGAAAGGGCTAGTTTTAGGTTTAATGTTAGACCTAAGTATAGTTTTACAGTTAGGTTGAGGGTTAGGGTGATATTTAGATCTAGGGTCAGTGTTGGTGTCAAGGTCAGTGTTCAGTTTAGGGTTATGCTTAATGTGAAAGCCAGTATTAGGACCAGGGTTAAGATTAGTGGAAAGGTTAGTTTTTGGCTTTAGGCTAAGGGTTATTATTAGGGCTAGGGCTAGGTTTTTCTTTATGTCTAGGCATAGATATATGGATAGATTAGTATTAGGTTTAGGTCTAGGGCTAGCATTAACGTTAGGCTTAGGTATAAGTTTACCAGCAAGGCTAGTGTTAGGGTTCGGTTTAGGGTTAGGTTCAGGTTTAGACCTATGATTAATGTTAGGGTCAGAATAAGGGTCTGGGTTAGGGTTTGGCTTATGGTTAGAAATAGAATGAGGACTAGTGTTAGGGTTTGGGTTAGTTTAAGGATTAGGTCTAACCTAATCCTAATCCTATTCCTTAACCTAATCCAAATCCTAACCCTATCAGTAGGGTTAAAGTTTGGGTTAGGTTAAGGATTAGTATTAGGATGACAATTAGGATTAGCATTGGGTTTAGGGTTTGGCATATGGTAAGGGATAGGGTTAGAGCTAGGATTAGGGCTAGGGTTGGGGTTAAAGCTGGGTTTACAGCTCAGATTAGGGGTAGTTTTTGTGTTATGATTAAGGCTAGGGTTAGAGCAATGACTAATGTAAGAACTATGGTTTTTAGGTTAGTTTTAGGGTGTGATGGTTAGGGGTTAAACCTCTAGTGGTAAGATTAGGTTTAAAGTCAGGGTGAAATTTAGAGCTGTGTTAGTGTTAGGTTAATAGGGTCAGGTTTACTTTTAGGGTTATGGTTAGAACTCAAATTAAGGCTAGGGTTATTGTAAAGATTTGTTTTAGGGTTAGGGTGGTGTTTAGAGCTAGGGTGAGTGTTAGGATATGAGGCAGAGTTAGGGTTAGTATCAAGGTTAAGATTAGAACTTGAATTAGGGCTAGGGTAAGATCTAGGTGTAGTGCTAAGGTTTGGTTTAAGTTAAGGTTTAGCGTTAGGGCTATTGCTCGGTTTTGTTTTACTGCAAGGTTAGTGTTAGGGCTAGTTTTATTATTAGCGTTAAGGGTAGGGCTAGTGTGAATGTTAGGCTTAGGGTTAGGGTTGGATTTAGAATTAGGGTTAGATCTAGGGTTAGGACTAGGAATAAAGATTAGGCAATGGTTATTACTAGGTTTAGGGCTAGGGTTAGTGCTAGTGTTAGGATTATGGTAATGGATAAGGTTAGAAGTAGAGATAGAGCTAGTCTGAGATTTAGAGTTAGTCTTAGGGCTAGGGTTAGGGTTATGGTTAGGGATAGGGTTAAATTAGGTCTAGAATTAGGGCTAAGGTTAGTGTTCACCTTAGGCCTAGCATTAGGGTTATGGTTAGGGTTAAGTTTAGGGTAAGGAATGGCATCAAAGCTAGCTTTTAAGATAGGGTGAGGATTAGAATTAGGGTTAGGGCTATTATGATTAAGGCTATGTTTGGGGTTAGGATGAGGGCTATGGTTTATTTTAGTGTTAGGGCTAGGATTAGGGCTGGGGCTAATATCAGATCTAGGGTTATATTTAAAGATAGTTTTAGGGTTAGTTTTATGGCTACATGTAATGTAAGGGTTAGGTTTAGGGTTAGGTTCAGGTTTAGGGCTTGGTGTATTATTAGAGTCAAGTTCTGGGTTAGAAATTCGGATAGGTTAAGGTTTAAAGTTAGGGCTCGAATTATCTTTATGGTTCATGTAATTATAGGGTGAGGTTTAGGGTTTAGGTTTGGTTTAGAATAATGCATAGGTTTAGGATTAGACATAGGTTTAAGTTTATGCCTATGGTTATGGTTAAGGCAATGGATAGGTTAGAGATAGGGTTAGGGCTAGGATTATGATTTTGATTAGGGTTAGGTTTAGGATTAGGTTTAGGGTTAAAACTCGGGTTAGGGCTTGGATTTGGGCTAGGTTTGGGGTTAACTTAGTGCTAGGGTTAGGGGTAAGTACAATTAGGGTTAAATTTAGGGTTACGGTTAGTGGTAAGTCTAGTGTTAGGTTTAGGGTTAGGGTTAGGGTGATGTTTAGACTAGGGTTAGTATTATGGTCAGAGTCAGGGTCAGTGTTAGTTCTAGTTTTCAGCTTAAAAGTAGAATTAGAGCTAAGGTTAGGGTTAGGGTTAAGGTTTGGTTTTGGTTAAGGGTTAGCGTTAGGGTTAGGGTTAGGGCTATGGCTCGGTTTTGTTTTAGGGCTAGTGGTAAATTTAGAGTTAGGGTTAGACTTAGGGTTAGGTTTTGATTTAGAGTTAAAATTAGATCTAGTGTTAGGCTAGAGCTAATTATTGGGCTAGGGTTAGGGCTAGGATTAGGGTTCCGGTAAGGGATAGGGTTCGAACTAGAGATGGGGCTAGGGTGGGAGTTAGATTTAGTCTTAGGGCTAGGGTTAGGGCTAGGGTTAGGAATAGGAATAAATTAAGGCTAAGATTAGGGCTAGGGTTAATTTTTGAGTTGGGCCTAAAGTTAGGTTTAGGTTTAGGATTAAGGCTAGGTTGAGCACTAGGATAAGGGCTGGGGTTTGTGTTAGATTTAGGACTAGGATTAGGGCTATGGCTAATGTCAGGTCTAAGCTTATGGTTGGGGATATTTTTAGGATCAGGGTTATGGCTAGATCTAGTGTAAGTGTTAGGTTTAATGTAAATTCAGCCTTAGAGCTAGGAGACGTATTATGGCCAGAGTCATTGTTAGAGTTTGCTTGAGGTTAGGGTTTATGGTTAGGGTTTGAGTTAGCACTAGGGTGTGGGTTACATACTGATAGGGTTTTGTTTACAGGTTATATTATGTTTAGGGTAATTGATAGGGTTAGGATTAGGCCTAGCATTCGTATTAGGGTAAGGGTTATTGTTAGTATATTGGATGGAATTAGAGCTAAGTTTAGGGCTAGGTTTATGGTTAGGAATAGGTCATGAATTAGGGTTAGGGTTAGGTTTAAAACTAGGTTTAGGCTTAGGTTTATGTTTAGCAAAAGGGTTAGGTTTTGAGCTAGGTTTAGGGTTAGGGTGAGGGTTAGGTTTGGGTTATTTCTAGGGATAAGATTATAGTACTCATAGGATTAGGGTTATGAATCAGACTAGTGACATCATTAGGGATAGGGTTAGGGTTAGGGTAATGTATACGATTAGATAAAGATTTTGGGCTTTGTTTAAAGTTATATTGAGGTTTAGGCTAAGAGTTAGGTCTATGGGTATGAATAGGTTTATAGTAAGGGTTAGGGTTTGAGCTAGGATTAGGTCTATGGCAAGTGTGAGATTTAAGGTTAGGTCTAGGGTTAGTTTTCCAATAAGAATCAATAAGGTTAGGTTTAGGTTTAGAGTAATTGGTAGGTTTAGAGCTCGGTTTAGGGCTAGGGTTAATGTTAGGATTAGGGCTAGTGTTAGGGTTAGATTGAGGTATAGATGTAGGCTTATGTTTAGAATAATGTTTAGGCTTTGAGCTAGGATTAGGACTAAGGCGAGAGTTATGTTAGGGTTAGGGCTAGGTTATGCTTAAGGCTTGATTTAGGCTTAGGATTAGCTGTACGTTTTGTGTTAAGTTTAGTCCTAGGGTTAGGGATATGGGTAATGTAAGAGCCAAGGTTATGTTGACGGCTAGTTTTAGGGTTAGGGTAATGTCTAGGACTAGTGTTAGGTTTAGATTTTTGGGTAGGGTCAGATTTAGAGACAGGTTTACTCTAAAGACAGGGTCAGTGTTTGGGTTAGAGTTAGTGTTAGGGTTACAGCCAGAATTAGGACTATGTTTACGTCTAGGGTTAGGTTAGTGTTTGAGTTAGGTTAAGGATTATTGTTAGGGCTAGGGCTAGGTTTATGTTTAGATCTAGGGGTAAAGTTAAGGCTAGATTTAGGATTTGCTTTAGGTCTAGGGCTACTGTTAGAGTTTGGACTAGGGTTAGGGTCAGTTTTAGACCTAGGGTTAGGGTCAGAATAAGGGTCAGGGTTAGTATTAGGATTTGGGATAGGGTTAGAGCTAGAATGAGGGCTAGGGTTAAGACTATTAGTAGGGTTAGAGTTTTGGTTAACCTAAAGATTAGAGATAGGTCTAGGGTTACCATTAGGGTTAGGGTTTTTCTTTGGTTAAGGGATAGCCTTAGAGATAGGGTTAATGCTAGAGTTAGGGTTAGGGTTAGGGTTAAATATAAATTTTGATCTCGGATTAGGGCTAGTTCTTGTGTTACGATTAGAGCTAGATTTGGACATTGACTAATGTAAGAGGCAGGGTTACAATTAGGGTTAGTTTTAGGGTTAGAGTTAGGGGTAAGTCTAGTGTTAGGTTTAGGTTTAAGGTTAGGGTAATATTTAGAGATAGGGTTATTGTTAGGATATGAGAAAGCATCAGGGTTACTTTTAGGGTTAGGATTAGCACTCAAATAAAGGCTAGGGTTACTGTTCGGTTTAAGGTGAGGGCTATGTTTAGAGCTAGGGTGACTGTTAGTATATCAGTCAGGTCAGGATTTGCTTTAAGGTTAAGGTTATGACTTGAATTACAGCTAGGGTTACTTTTAGGGTTTGGTTTAAGTTTAGGATGGTCTATAGAGCTAAGGTCAGTGTTAGGATATCAGTCAGGGTCAGAATAAGTTTTAAGGTTAGGGTTAGGACTCAAATTAGGGCTAGGGTTATGTCTAGGTGTACTGTTAGGGTTTTGTTTAAGTTAATGCTTAGGGTTAGGGCTGTTGCTCAGTTTTGTTGTAGTCCTAGGTTTAGGGTTTGGGCTACTAAGAAGATTAGCATTAGGGTTAGGGCTAGTGTTAGTGTTAGGCTTAGGCTTTGGGTTAGGGTTAGATTTGGATTTAGCATTAGATCAAGGATTAGGGCTAGGTCTAACTATAGGGGAAGGGTTAGGGCTAGGGTTATGGTTACAGTAACAGATATGGTTAGAACTAGGGCTAGGACTAGGGTGAGAGTTAGAGTTAGTCTTAGGCCTAGGTTTTTGGTTAGTTTTAGGGATAAGACTAAGTTAGGGCTAGGATTAGGGCTAGGGTTAGTGTTCAGCATAGGCCTAGTGTTAGGGCTAGGGTTATAGTTAAACTTAGGGTAAGGTATGTTGTTATATCTAGGTCGGGTGAGGGTAGAATTTGGGTTAGGGCTATGGTCCGGGTTAGGGTTATGATTAAGGCTAAGTTTAGGGCTAGGATGAGGCCTAGGGTTACTTGTAGGTTTAGGTCTAGAATTAGGGCTAGGGCTTATGTCAGGTCTAGTGTTACAGTTTGGGATACATTAGGGTTAGGTTTATGTCTAGGTCTATTGTAAATTTTAGGCTTAGGGTAAGGGTCAGGTTTAGAGATAGGTGTATTTTTAGGGTCAGGTTCAGGGTTAGGGTTTGTTTTAGTTTAAGGTTTAGGGATAGGGATCAAATGAGCATTAGGGTTTGGGTTAGGGTTAGGGTGATTGATTATGTTAGGTTTAGGTTTCAGGGAAGGTTTAGGGCAATGGAGAGTTTAGGGTTAGCACAAGGGTTAGGGTTATGCCTAGGGTTAGCATTAGAATTAGGGTTATCATAAGGATAATTTATAGGGTTAGAGCTATGGTTAGGGCTAGGTTTAGGTTAGGTTTTGAGTTAGGATTAGTTAGGGTAGGGTTAGTGTTCATTTTAGGGTAAAGGTTAGGTTTTGTGCTAGGGTTAGGTCTAGGATGAGGGTTAGGTTTAGTGTTATGGTGAGGGTTAGGTTTAGGGTTAGGGCTAGGGTTTTCATTAGGGTTAGCATTAGGTTTATGGTAATAGATTGGGTTAGATGAAATGTTAGCTTGAAAGCAAGGTTAGGTTTAGGTTTAAATTTAGTTTTAGGGCTAGGTTTACTGTTGGATTTAAGGTAAAATTTAGGGTATGAGTTAGGGTTAAGGCTATGGCAAGGTTTAGGTTTAGGGTTAGGTCTAGGGATAGGTTTATGGTTTGGGTTATGGTTTTGGTTAGGGTTAGGCATAGGGCTATCCTTAGTGTTAAGGTTAGAGTTAGACTAATGCCTAGAGTTAGAGCTAGTGTTAGGTTTAGTGTTAAGGTTAGGATTAGGGCTATGGTTAGGGTTATGGTTAGGAATAGTGCTAGGGTCATGTTTGGGCTAAAGGTTAGTCTTTGAGCTAGGGTTAAGACTAAGGTGAGAATTAGGGTTAGGGTTAGGACTGGGGCTAGGGTTAGGGTGAAGGTTATGCTTAGGGTAGGTTTAGGCCTCGATTAGGGTTAGGGTTATTTAAGTGTTGTGTTAGATTTAGGTCTAGGGTTAGTGCTAGTGGTAGGGTTAGGGCTAAATTAGGGCTAGCAACAGGTCTAGTATTAATGTAAAGATTATGCCTACAGTTACAGTTAGGGTTAGATTTGGGGGAAGGGATGGGGTTATAGCAAGGTTCAGAACTAGGGCGAGCAATAAAATTAGGGACCGGGCTAGAGTTAGGGTTTGGATTAGGATCAAGGCTGGATACAGGGCTAGGATGAGGGCTAGCATTTGTGTTAGGGTTATGGCAAGAATTAGAGATAGGGCTAATATCAGGTCTAAGGTTATGGTTAGGAATAGTTTTTGGGTAAGATTTATGGCTAGGTTTAGTGTCAGAGGTTGGTTTAGGGTGAGGTTCAAGTTGAGAACTAGGGGTCTTATAATATTCAGAGTCAGGTTTTGGGTTTGGGTTAGGTTGAGGTTTAGGGTTATGGCTCAAATTAGCATTAGGTTTGAGTTAGAGTTAGGATAATGAATAAGATTAGGTTTAGGCTTCAGGTTAGTTTTACGGCTCAGAATAGGTTTAGGGTACTTATAGGGTTAGGGTTAGGCCTAGGTTTAGCATTAGGTTTATGGTTATCATTAGGTAATGTATTGGGTTAGAGCTAGGGTTAGGTCTAGGGTTATGTTTAGTATTATTGCTATATTTAGGGTTAGGGTTAGGGTTGAGGCTATGGTTAGGTTTAGGGTATGGGTTAAGGTTTGAGCTAGTGTTAGTGCTAAGGATATGGTTAGGTTTAGGATTAGGTCTAGAGTTAGGATTATGTTTATCATTGGGGTTAAGGTAATGGACAGGTTTAGATGTCGGGTTAGGAGGGTTAGGGTTAGATTTAGATTTAGGACTAGGGTTAGTGTTAAGTTTAGCATAATTCTTAGGATTTGAGCTAGGGTTAGGACTATGGCAAGCTTTAGGTTTATGGTTAGGTCTAGGGTTAGGTTTACACTTAGGTTTAGTGTAGGTTTAGGGTTTGGGCTAAGGTTATTGTGATGTTTATGATTAGGGTCAGGGTAATTGATGGGGTTAGAGGTAAGGTGAAGTCTAGTTTTAAGTTTAGGATTAGGGCTAGGGTTAGGGTTAGAATTATGCTTATCATTTTCTTAAGGTTAGGTTAAGGGTAAGGCTCAGGAATTGAGTAAGTGTTAGGGATAGGTTGAGGCTTCAGGTTAGAATCAGGGCTAGGGATACAGTTAGGGTTAGGGTTACGGTTAGGGCTAGGTTTAGCATTAGGTTTAGGGTTATGATTAGGGCAATTGTTAGAGTTAGAGCTAGAGTTTGGGCTATGGTTATAGTTAGGAATAGGCCTAGGATTGGGGTTAGGGTTTGGCTAGGGTTAGGTTTAGGGTAATGGCTAGGGTTTGAGATAGTGTTAGTGATAGTGCTAGGTCGAGGATTAGGTTCAGCCTTAGGTCTAGGGACAGGATTATGGTAGGTTTAGGGTTAGAGTTAAGTTTAGGGCTAGGGATAACATTAGGGTTAGGATAAGGGTTAGGGTAATGAATATGGTTTGATGTAGGTTTACATTTAGATTTAGGGTTAGATTTAGTTTTAAGATTAATGTTAAGGTTACGGTTATGTTTAGGTCTATGGTACAGGTAAGGTTTTGAGTTAGGGGTAGAGCTATGGCGAGTGTTACTTTTAGGGTTAGGTCTATTGTTAATTTTCTGGTTAGGGTTAGGGTTACATGTAGGGATAAGTCTAGGGTTATCAATACTGTTAGGTATAGGGTTAGGTAAGGTGTAGTTTTTGAGCTAGGGTTAAGTTTAGGGTTAGGACTAGGATTGGGGTTTAGAGTTAGGTATAGGTCTAAGTTTATATTGATGGTAGGGTTAGGCTTTGAGTAAAATTTTAGACTAATGCTAGGGTTAGGTTTAGGGTTAGGGTTAGGGCTAGGGTTAGGTTTGGGGTTATGCTTAGGGCTAGATTTAGGGTTAGAATTCACTCTAGGGTTTGTGTTAGTTTAAGGCATAGAGTTAGAGCTATGGGTAATGTAAGAGCTAGGATTATGATTAGGGATAGTTGTAGGGTTAGGGTTATGGCTATGTCTAGGGTTAGGTTTAGGTTTTTGGTTAGGGTCAGGTTTAGAGATAGATTTAGTGTTAAAGACAGGGTCAGTGTTCAGTTTAGAGTTAGAGTTAAGGTTAAAGCCAGAATTGGGACTAGGTTTATGTCTAGGGGAGGGTTAGTCATTGCATTAAGTTAAGAGTTATTGTTAGGGTTAAGGCTAGGTTTTTGTGTAGGTCTAGAGCTAGAGTTAAGGCTAGATTTAGGATTAGGTTTAGGCCTAGAGATAGTGATAGGGTCTGGTTTAGGTATAAGTTTACTGGTAGGGCTAGTGTTATGGTTATGTCTAGCGTTAGAGTCAGGTTTAGACCTAGGTTAATGTTATGGTCAGAATAAGGGTCAGGGTTATTTTTAAGGTTTGGGATAAAGTTCCAGCTAGAATGAGGGCTAGTGTTAGGACTATTAATATGGCGAGAGTTTTCATTATCCTGAGGATTAGGGATAGGTCTAGGGTTACCAATTAGTGTTACGTTTTTTCTTAGGTTTAGGGATAGGGTTAAACCTAGTGTTAGGGGTAGGGGTAGGTTTAGGGTTAAAGCTAAGTTTAGGGCTCCAATTAGGGCTAGTTTTTGTGTTAGTGTTAGGGCTAGGGTTAGGGCAACAGGTAAAGTAAGAACCAGGGTTACAATTAAAGTTATCTTTAGAGTTAGGGTTAGGGGTAGTTCTAGTGTTAGTGTTAAATTTATGGTTAGGCTGATATTTAGAGCTAGAGTTATTTTTAGGATAAAAGTCAGGGTCAGGTTTAGCTTTAGGGTTTGAGTTAGGACTTGAATTAGGGCTAGGTTTACTGTTAGGGTTTGGTGTAAGGTTAGCAGCATTTTTAGAGCTAAGGTGAGTGTTAGGATATGAATCAGTGTCAGGGTTAGTTTTAGGGTTATGGTTAGGACTCAATTAGGGCTAGGATTAGTTCTTATAGTAGTTCCGGGTTTGGTTTAATTTAAGTGTATTGCTCGGTTTTGTTTTAGTCCTAGGGTTAGGGTTAGGGCTATTTTTATAACTAGTATTAGGGTTAGGTCTAGTGTTAGTTTTAGGCTTAGACTTAGGGTTAGGGTTATATTTATAGTTGGGTTTAGATCTAGGATTAGGCTACAATTACTGATAGGGCACGGTTTAGGGCCAGGGTTAGAGTTATGGTAAGGGATAGGGTTAGAACTAGGGATAGGGCTAGTGTGAGAGTTAGAGTTAGTGATAGGGCTATAATTAGAGTTAGTGTTTTGCATAGGGGTAATTAGGGCTAGGCTTAGTGTTCAGCTTAGGCCTAGTGATAAGGATAGGGTTAGGTTTAAGTTTAGGATAAAGAATGGCATTATAGCTAGGTTTAGACGTAGGGTGAGGGTAGAGTTAGGGTTAGGGTTTGGGTTCGGTTTAGGGTTATAATTAAGGCAAGGTTTAGGGCTAGGTTGAGGGCTAGTGTTTGCTTTATATTCATGGCTAGGATTAGTGCTAGGGCTCATATTAGGTTTGGGGATATGGTAAAAGATAGTTTTAGGGTTAGGCTTATTACTACGTCTACTGTAAGTGTTAGGTATAGGGTAAGGGTCAGGTTTAGAGCTCGGGGAATTATTAGGATAAGGATTTGGCTTAGGTAAGGATTTAGGTTTACAGCTCAAATTAGCATTAGGGTTAGGGTTAGGGTATAGTTAGGGTTTGTTTTAAGGTTCAGGTTTGGTTTAGGGTAATTGATATGGTTAGCAATAATGATAGGGTTAGCTTAGGCTTAGGGTTAGCATTAGGGTAAGGGTTATGGTTAGGGTAATTGATAGGGTTAGAAATTAGATTACAACTAGAATTATGGTTAGGAATATGCCTTGATTTAGGGTTAGAGTTAGTGTTAAAATTAGGGTTAGTTTTAGGTTTAGAGTTATGTTTAGCATAAAGGTTAAGTTTTGAGCTTTGGTTAGGGGTAGTTTTAGGGTTAGGTCTAGAGATAGGATTACGGTAGGTTTAAGATTAGCATTAGAGTTAGGGATAGGGTTATCATTAACGTTAGGGTTAGGTTTAAGGTAACAGATAGGGTTAGTTTAGGTTTAGATTTAGTTTAGAGTTAGAATAAGTGAGAGGTTTAGGATTAGAGCTATGGTAATGTTTAGGTTTATGGTTAGGTTTATGGTTTGATCTAGAGTTTGGGCTATGCTGAATGTTAATTTTAGGGTTATGTCTCTGGTTAGTTTTCCAGTTAGGGTTAGGGTTAACAATGGGTTCTGGCCAGAATTGTCAATAAGTTTGGGTTTAGGGTTAGGGTAATGGGTAGGTTTAGAGCTAGGTTTAGGGCTAGGTTAAGTTTAGGATTTGGGCTAGGTTTAGGGTGAGTATTAGGGATAGGTCTAGGTTTACATTTAGGGTAAAGATTAGGTTTTGAGCTATCTTAGGACTAAGGCAAGGGTTAGGGTTCAGTATAGAGCTAGTGTTAGGGTTAGGGTTATACTTAGGGCTAAGTTTAGGCCTAAAAATAACTCTATGTTTAGTGTTTGGTTTAGGCCTAGGGTTAGGGCTATGGGTAATGTAAGATCTACGGTTATGATTAGGGCTAGTTTTAGGGTTAGGGTTATGGCTGGGTCTAGAATTAGGTTTAGGTTTTGGGTAGTTTCAGATTTAGAGATAGGTTTAGTGTTAAAGGCAGGGTCAGTGTTTGGGTTAGAGTTAAAGTTAGGGTTACAGCCAGAATTAGGACTAGGTTTAGGTCTAGGGGTAGAGTTAGTGTTTGGGTTAGGATTTTATTTAGGTCTAGAGCTAGAGTTCAGGCTAGATTTAGGATTAGAGTTAGGTCTAGAGCTAGTGGTAGGGTTAGGTTTAAGCATAATGTTACAAGTAGGGCTAGTGTTAGGGTTTGATTTAGGATTAGGGTCAGATTTAGCCCTAGGATTTATGTTATGGTCAGAATAAGGGTCAGGATTAGGGTTAGGGTTTAGGATAGCATTAGAGCTAGAATGAGATTTAGGGTTAGGACTATTAATAGGGTTAGGTTAGCCTAAGGATTAGGGATAGGTCTAGGGTTACCATTTGGTTTAAGATTTTGCTCAGGGTAAGGCATAGGGTTAGGGCTAGGGTTAGGTTTATGGTTAGGGTTAAAGCTAGGTTTAGGGCTCAGATTAGGACTAGTTTTTGTGTGAGGTTTAAGGCTAGGGTTAGGGCAATGGCTAATATAAGATCTAGGGTTACAATTAGGGTTAGAGGTAGGAATAGGTTAAGTGTTAGGTTTAGGTTTAAGATTCGGGTGATATTTATAGCTAGCATTAGTGTTAAGATATCAGTTAGGTCAGGTTTAGTTTTAGGGTAAGGGTTAGGACTCAAATTAGGACTAGGTTTACTGTTAGGGTTCAGTTTAAATTTAGGGTGGTGTTTAGAGCTAGGATGAGTGTTAGAATATAATTCAGGTTCAGGGTTATTTTTAAGGTTATGATTAGGACTCGAATTAGGGCTAGGGTTAGATCTTGGTGTAGTGCTAGGGTTTGTTTTAAGTTAAGGTTAGTGTTAGGCCTGTTGCTCTGTTTTGTTTTAGTGTTGTGGTTAGGGTTAGTGCTAGTTTTATGATTAGCTTTAGGATTAGGGCTAGGGTTAAGGTTAGGTTTAGGATTAAGTCTAGATTCAAGGATTAGTGTTAGGTTTTGTGTTAGGTTTAGGGCAAGAATTAGGGCTAGGACTAATGTCAGGTCTAAGTTTATATTAAGTGATATTTTTAGGGTTAGGTTTATGCCTAGGTCAAATTAGAGTGTTAAGTTTAGAAAAAGGGTCAGATTAAGAGCTTGGGTATTATTATGGTCAGAGTCAGGCTTCAGGTTTGGGTTAGGTTAAGGCTTAGGGTTAAGGCTTAAATTAGTATTATGGTTAGAATTAGGGTTAAGATAATGGATAGTGTTAGGTTTAGGGTTCTGGTTAGGTTTAAGATAGTGATAGATTTAGGCTTAGGTTTAGGGTTAGCATTAGGGTTATGGTTATCGTTAGGGTAATTTATAGGGTTAGACATAGGGTTAAGTCTAGGTTTGTGGTTAAGATTAGGGCTAGAATTAGGGTTAGGGTCAGGGATAGGGTGAGGGTTACAGTTAGAATTAGGTTTAGGATACGGGTTAGGGTTTGAGCTAGGATTTTTGCTATGGCTAAGGTTTATTTAGAGTTTGGTCTAGGTTTATGGTCATGGTTAGTAGCTTTAGGGTAATTGATAGGTTTGGGGAAAGTGATAGGGTTAGGTTAAGCCTAGGGTTAGCATTATGGTAAGGGTTATTTTTAGGGTAATGGATACAGTTAGAGTTAAGTTTAGGGCTAGGATTATGGTTAGGATTAGGTCTTGTGTTAGGGTTATGTGAGGGTTAGAACTAGGATTAGGTTTAGGGTTATGTTTAGCATAAGGATTAGGTTCTGAGGTATGATTACGGCTACGCTGAGAGTTAAGTTCAGAGTTAGGTCTAGGGATAGGATTATGGTAAATTTTGGGTTAGGGTTGGGGTTAGGGTTAGACCTAGGTTTAGTGTTAGGGTCAGAATAAGGATCAGGGTTAGGGTTAGCGTTTGGGATAGTGTTAGAGCTAAAAGGAAGGCTAGGGTTAGGACTATTAATAGGGTTAGGGTTTTGGTAGGTGTGAGGACTATGGATAGGTCTATGGTTACTCTTAGGTTTAGGGTTTTGCTTAGGGTAAGGGATTAATTTAGGTCTAGGGCAGTGTTTAGATCTAGGGTGAGTGTTAGGATATGAGTCAGTGTCAGGGTTAGTTTTAAGGTGAGGCTTAGGACTCGAATTAGGGCTAGGTTTAGGTCTAAGTGTAGTGTTAGTTTTTGGTTTAAGTTAAGTTTTAGGGTTAGAGCTATTGCTTGGTTTTGATTTACTGCTAGGACTGGGTTAGGGCTAGTTTTACTATTATCATTAGTGTTAGGGCTAGTGTTAGGGTTAGGCTTAGGCTTAGGTTTAAGGTTAGATTTAGAGTTAGGGTTAGGGCTGGGACTAATTTTCTGGCAAGTGTTAGGGCTAGTGTTAGGTTTATGGTAGCAGATAGGGATAGAACTATGGATAGGGCTAGGGCTATGGCAAGATTTAGAGTTAGCCTTAGGGTTATGGTTAGGATAGGGTTATAGATAGAGCTAAATTAGGGCTAGGATTAGGGCTAGGTTTTGTGTTTAAGCCTAGGGTTAGGGTTAGGTTTAAATTTAGGGTAAGGGATGACATTATAGGTAGATTTAGAGGTAGGGTGAGGGTTAGAATTAGGGTTAGGTGTAGGGCTAGAGTTAGGGTTATGATTAAGGGTAGTTTTAGGGCTAGGATGAGGGCTAGGAGTGTTTTTAGAGTTAGGGCTAGGATTAGGGCTAGGGCTAATTTTAGGTCCAGAATTATGGTTAAAGATAGTTTTAGGATTAGGTTTATGGCTACGTCTAGGCTAAGGGTTAGGTGTTGGTTTACGGTCAAGTTTAGAGCCAGGGTTATTATAAGGGTCAATGTCTGGGTTAGGGTTTGTGATAGGTTAAGGTTTCAAGTTTGGGCTTGAATGAATTTTCGGATTAGGGTTAGGGTAATGATAGGGTTAGATTTAGGATTCATGTTAAGTTTAAGGTAATGAAATGGTTAGGATTTGGGATAGGGTTAGGTTTATGCCTAGTGTTATCATTATGGATAGGGTTATGGTTATATTATTGGATAGAGTTAGAGATCAATTTAAGGCTAAAGTTATGCTTACAATTAGGGCCAGTGTTAGGGTTAGGTTAGGTTTAAAGTTAGGGTCAGGGCTAGGTTTTGGGTTATGTTATGGCGAGGGTTAGGGTTACAGCTAATGTAAGTACTAGGTTTACAATTAGGGCTAGTTTTAGGGTTTGAGTGCTAGGTTTAGTGTTAGGGTTAATTTAGGGTTTGGGTGATGTTTAGAGCTAGAAGTGTAGGGTCAGTGTCAGGTTCAGGGTTAGTTTTAGGGTTTGGCTTCCAACTCGAATTAGACCTAGGGTTAGGTCTAGTTGTAAGGTTAGGGTTTGGTTTACGTTAATGGTTAGGGTTAGAGCTCTGGCTTGGTTTTGTTTTAGGGCTAAGGCTAGGGTTATGGCTCATTTTAGGATTAGTGTTATGGTTTGGGCTAGTGTTAGGGTTAGGCTTAGGCTTCGGTTTAGGGCTAGATGTACAGTTATGTTTTGCCTAAGGTTAGTGCTAAGGATAAAGATAGGACAAGGGTTAGCACTAGGGTAAGGCCTAGGGTTAGGGTTGTGGTAAGGGACAAGAATAGAACGAGTGAAAGGGCTAGTGTGAGAGTTAGAGTTAGTCTTATGGCTAGGGTTAGGGTTAGGATTAGGGATAGGTCTAAATTATGCTAGAGTTATGTTAGGGCTAGGGTTAGCATGAGTTTTAGGAATAGGCTTAGACATCGAGTTAGGGTTAGCTTTAGAGTTAGGTTTTGATCTAGGATTAGTGCTAGGGCTAAGAATAAGGCAAGGGTTACCATTAGGGTTAGGGTTAACATTAGAGTTAGGGTTACGTTAGGGTTCAGCTTGAAGTAAGGATGTGGTTATAGCTAGGTTTAGGGTGAGGGCAAAGGCTAGTATTAGGGTTAGAACTAGGGTTAGGGTTAGGGTTATGATTAAGGCTATGTTTAGGGCTACGATGAGGACTAGGATTTGTTTTAGGGTTAGGATTAGTATTAGGGTTAGGGTTAGGGTTAGTGTTAGGGTTAGGGTTAGTGTTTGTGATAGGGTTAGGTTTAGGCTTAGGGTTCAGGTTAGGCTTAGGGTTAGTTTTAGAGTTAGGGTTACAGTTGGCTTTAGGATTAGGGTTAGGTTATTGTTTGGTTAGAATTAGGGTTTGAGTTAGGGTTATCACTAGGGTTAGGGTTAAGATTAGAGTTAGAATTAGGGCTAGGGTTAGGGTTATGGTTAGGGTTAATGTTAGGTTTAGGTTTAGGGTTGAAGTTAGTTATAGGGTTAGTGTTGTGGTTAAGGTTAATGTTACTGTTAGGGTTAGGGTTAGGGTAATTTTTAGAATTAGGTTTAGGTAGGAGTTAGGTTTTGGTTAGGGTTAGGGTTATGGTTTGGTTAGGGTTTGTGTTAGGATTAACATAAGGTTAAGAGTTTGTGCTAGGGTTAGTGTTAGGGTGTGGGTTCATGTTATGGTTACAGTTAGAATTAGGTTTAGGGTTTGTGTTAGAGTTAGGGTTAGGGTTAGTGTTAGGGTTACATTTAAGTTTATGGTTAGGATTAGGGTTACTGTTACAGTTAGGGTTAGGTTTAGGGTTAGGATTATTGTTTGGGTTAGTGTTAGAGTTAGGTTTAGGGTTAGAGTGAGGTTTAGGGTTAGTGTTAGGGTTAGGTATAGATTAAGTGTTAGGGCTAAGGTTACATTTATTGTGAGGTTTAATGTTAGTGTTAGGGTTAGTGTTAGTGATAGGGTTAGGGTTAGGTTTAGGATACCATTTGGGTTAGGGTTAAGGTTAGGTTTAGATTTAGTGTTAGGGTTAGGGTTCGTGTTAGGGTTAGGCTTTATTGTAGGGTTAGGGTTAGAGTTAATGTTAGGGTTAGGCTTAGGGTTAGGAAAACTGTTAGGTTTAAGTTTAGGGTTAGTGTTCATGTTATTGTTAGATTTAGGTTTATGTTTAGGGTTAATGTTAGGTTTAGTGTTAGGGTTAGGTTTAGGGATAGTGTTATGGTTAGGGGTAGGTTTTGTGTAAGGGTTGGTATTAGTGTTAGTGTTAAAGTTAGAGTTAGCTTAGGGTTAGGGTTAGTGTTAGGATTAGGGATCAGGTTAGGGATAGTGTTGGGATTAGGGTTAATTTTATTATTAGTGTTAGATTTAGGGATGGGGTAGAGTTAGTGTTAGGGTTAGGTTTTGAATTAGAGTTAGTTTAGTGTTAGGTTTAGGGTTAGGGTTAAGGTTAGGTTTAGGCTTAGTGTATGGGTTAGGGATAGGGTTAGGGATAGTTTTAGGTTTAGGATTATGGTTTGAGTTAGGGTTAGGGTAAGGGTTAGGGTTAGGATTAGGGTTAGGGTTAGGGTAATGGTTGATTAGGTTTAGAGTTAGGGTTAGGGTAAGTGTAGGGTTAGTTTTATGGTTAAGGGTAAAATTAGGGTTAGTGTTAGGGTTACTATTAGGGTTATGGTTAGAGTTAATGTTAGGTTTAGCGTTAGGGTTATGGTTAGGTTTTGTTATAGGGTTAGTGTATGGGTTATATTTGGGGTTAGGGTTAGTGTTCAGGTTAGTATTAGGGTTAGGGTTAGGGTTACGTAAGGGTTAGCATTTGATTTGGTTTAGGTTTATCGTTTGGATTAGGGTTTGTTTTCAGGTTAGGGATTGGGTTATATTTATGATTACAGTTAGGGTTAGTGTTAGGGTTAGGGTAGGGGTTAGGATTCCTGTTAGAATAAGGGTTAGGTTTAGGATTACTGTTTGGGTTAGGGTTAGAGATACGTTTAGGTTTATTGTTAGGTTTAGGGTTAGTGTTAGTGTTAGGGTCAGTGTTAGGGATAGGTTAGGGTTAGGGTTAGGTTTAGATTAAGGATAGGGCTTAGTTTTAGGACTAGGGTTACTGTTAGGGTTAGTTTTAGTGGTAGGGTTAGGGTTCGGTTAGGGGTATGGTTACCGTCAGTGTTAGTGGTCATGTTATGGTTAGATTAGGGTTAATGTTAGGATTAGGTTTAAGGTTAGGTTTAGAATTAGGGTTAGGGTTACAGCTAGGTTAGAGTTTGGGTAAGGGTTAGGTTGAGGTTTAGAGTTAGAGTTAGTGTTAGGGTTACTTTTAGGTTTAGATTAAGTTTAGGGTTAGGGTTAGTGTTAGTGTTAGAGTTATTGTTAGGGTTAGGGTGAGAGTTCCTGTTATGGTTAGGGTTAGGGTTATTGTTAGGGTTAGGGTTAGATTTAGGGTTAGAGTTAGCTTTAGGGTTAGTGTTATGGTTAGTATTAGTGTTTTGTTTAGGTTTAGTGTTAGTGTTAGTGGTAGGGATAGGGTTAGGTTTATTGTTAGGTTAGGGTAATCGTTAGGTTGAGTGTTAGTGTAAGGGTTAGGGTTAGGGTTAGTGTTAGGTTTATGGTTTGTGTTGGGGTTAGTGTTATGGTTAGTATTAGCATTTTTGTTAGGTTTAGGGCTATGGTTAGTGTTAGGGTTAGGGTTAGTATAAAGTTAGGGTTACTGTTGCGGTTAGGGTTTGTGTAGGTTTTGGGTGAGAGGTCCTATTAGGATTAGGGTCAGGTTTAGTGTTAGGGTTACAGTTAGCGTTATGGTTAGTGTTAGAGTTAGTATTAGTGTTTTGGTTAGATTTAGTGTTAGGGTTAGTGTTAGTTTTGGGGTTAGGGTTAGTGTTAAGTTAGGGTAAGGGTTAGGGTTACGGTTAGTGTTAGAGTTAGTGTTAGTGTTAGGGTTAGGGTAAGTTTTAGAGCTAGGGTTAGGGTTATGAAAATAGTTAGTGTTAGTGTTAGGGTTAGGGTGAGGTTTAGGGTTAGGTTTAGTGTTAGTGTTAGGGTTTGTGTTAGGGTGAGGGTTAGGGTTAATTTTAGGGTTAGGGTTATGACTAGGTTTAGGGTTAGGTTTAGAGTTAGGATTAGGGCTTGAGTTTGCATTAGGGTTAAGGTTACATTTAGGATAATGATATTTTAGGGAGAGGGTTAATGTTAGTTTCACAGTAATTGACAGGTTAGGTTTAGGGATAGTGCTAGGGTCAGCCTGAGGATTAACATTAGGGTTAATGTTAGGGTTTGGGTAATGGATAGGGTAGAGCTAGGGTTACGTCTAGGTTTATGCTTAGAGTCAGGGCTAGGGGTAGGGTTAGGTTTAGGTTTAGTGCAAGGATTAAAGTTAGGGTTAAGTTTAGGGTAAGAGTTAGGACTAGGTTTAGGATTCGAGTTAGGGTTAAAGCTAGGGTTAGGTCTTGGATTAGGGCTAGGTTTTGGGTTATGTTAGGGCTCTCCTAGAGGGATACAGCTAATGAAGAACTAAGGTTATGATTAGGGCTAGTTGTAGGGTTACATTTATGACTAAGTCTAGTTTTAGGATTAGGTTTAGTTTTAGGGTGATGTTTTGAACTAGGGTTAGTGTTAGGGTCAGAGTCAGGGTAATGGTTCATTTTATGGTTAGGGATAGGATTCAAATTAGGGGTAGGCTTAGGGCTAGATGTAGGGTTAGGATTTGGTTTATGTTAAGGTTTAGGGTTAGTCCTATGGCTCAGTTTTGTTTTAGGACTAAAGATAAGTTAAGTGTAGTTTTATGATTAGCGTTAGTGTTATTGCTACTGATAGGGTGAGTTTAGGCTTAGTAGTAGATTTAGAGTTATGGTTAATTCTAGGGTTAGGGCTATGGCTAGTGTTAGAGCTAATATTAGGGCTAGTGTTTGGATTATGGTAAAGGATAGGGTGAGAACTAGGAATAGGGCAATGGAAAGAGTTAGACTTAGTCTTAGGGCTAGAGTTTGGGTTAGGGTTAGGGCTAAATTGTGGCTAGGAATAGATCTAGGATTAGTGTTAGCCTTAGGCCTAGGATTAGGGCTATGTTTATGGTTAGGTTTAGGGTTAGGTTTAGGGGAAGGGATGCCTGTTTGATTTCCACCTCCATTTCCATTTACCCATAGGTGTCAAAATGAAGTGAAACCTTAAAATACAAAGTGTTCATGATAGTGAATCATTGAATTGAGAAGAACATAACTTGGGAGCATACTAAGGCTAGATAAAAGATGACTCCTGCCCAGTATCAAAGAAATTTGAACAAAACTAACTCTCACCCTAACATTACCTCTAACCCTAGCCCTAGCCATAACCCTAAACCTAACATTAACCCTAACCTGATTAGAGAACCATTGATCCTAGACTTCCCACAATTGGGAAGCCTTGTGGGGCAAGCTAAGTGATGAATCCTATCCAAAATCAAACAAATCTGACCAAATAATTATGGGAGGTATTTCATTACATGCATATTTTCCTGTTTTCTCCTAAAGCGCTCTCAGTTTATGTTGTTTTTGCATGCTTAAGCATAGGCCCACTTTTACAAGGAACATACCAGAGTCCCTAGAAAGAACTGATGGAGTGTGTGAAGTTTCAGTAAGCTAGCACAAGCACTGTTTGATTTTAAACTCCATTAACTTTCTGTAGAGGTCAAAATGAAGTGAAATCTTAAATACAAAATGTTCCTGACAGCGAACCTATGAACGGAGAAGGCCTAAACCTGGGGAACACAATAAATCTAGCTAAAAGATAAATACTGCCAAGTATCAAAGAATTTTGAATAAAACTAACTCTAATCCTAACACTAGCTCTAACCCTAGCTCTTCCCCTAACCCTAACATTTTTATGAAAACTTTGACCATAGAATTTCCAAACTTGGGCAGCCTAGTGGGAAAAGCTAAGGAATGAATGCTGTGCAGTATCAAAGAAATCTGTCCAAAAAGTTGATGGAGTATATCAGTACATGCACATTTCCCTGATATCTCCTAAAGGACTCTTGGATAAAGTTGTTTTTACATGCTTCAGCTTAGGCCTACTCATCACAAGAACAAACCAGAGATTGATCACACAGAATTGATGGAGTGTGAAGTTTCAAGCAGCTAGCATCAATGCTGTTTGATTTTCAACTCCATTTCCATTTACCTATATAGGATAAAATGAACTGAAACTTTAAAATACAAACTGTTCCTTACAGTGAACCATTGAACCTAGGAGGCCCAAATATGTGGAGTATAGAAAGAAAATAATGAATCCTGCCCATTACCAAAGAAATTTTTTAAAAATTACCTCTGATCCTAATACTAGCTTTAACACTAGCCCTAGCACTATCCTTAACACAAACCCTAACTGTTTGGAAAACTGATGATCCTAGAAGTCCCAAAATGGGGAGCCTAGTGGGCTAAGCTATCAGATGAAACCTATGCAGTATCAAAGAAATATGACCAAATAATTGAGGTTGTATTTCAGTTCATGCATATTTCTCTGTTTTCTGCTAAAGGGCTCTCAGATAAAGTTGTTTTTGCCACCTTCATCATAGGGCTACTTTCACAAAGAACCAGAGAGTTCCCACAGATAACTCATTCAGTGTTTGAAGTTTCAAGTAGCTAGCACCAACTTTGTTTGATTGCAACCTCCATTTTCATTCACCTATATAGGTCAATATGAAGTGAAACCTTAAAATACAGTGTGTCCCTGTTAGCAAACCATTGAAATGAGAAGGCCAAAACCTGAGGAACATATTAGGGCTAGGAAAATGATGACTTCTTCCAAGTATCAAAGTAATTTATACAAAACTTACTCTCACCCTAACACTACATCTAACACTAGCTCTAACCCTAAACCTAACAATAACCCTAACCTGATTAGAGAACCATTGATCCTAGAAGTCCCACACTTGGAGAGCTTTGTGGTGAAAGCTAAATAATGAATCCTACTTAGTATCAAACAAATATGACAAAATAATTATGGGAGAAATTTTAGTGCATGCATATTCCCTGCTTTCTCCTAAAGAGCTCTCAGATAAAGTTGTTTTTGCATGTTTCAGCTTAGGTGTACACTCACAAGGAACATGCCAGAGTGTCTCCCCCAAAGAATTGAGGGTGTGTGTGCAGTTTCAAGCAGCTAGCATAAACTTGGTTTGATTTCCAGGTCCATTTACATTTACTCATATAGGTCAAAATGAAGTAAAATGAAAACATGAACTGTTTCAGACACAAAACAGTTGAACCAAAAGGCCTAAATGTAGAAAAAAGAGTAAGGTTAGTTAAAGATGAATCCTGGATTGTATCCAAAAAAATTGAATAAATTAACTCTAACCCTAATTCTACCTCAAAACTGACCCCTAATCCTAAACCTAAACATTAACATAGCCCTATCCCTAACCCTAACTTTAAACTTAATTTTAACTGTAACCATTGGCTAAAGATAAAGATCTAACTTTATCCATTACCATAACCCTAACCCTAACCCTAATGCTAAATGTAGCCCTAACCCTATCATTTACCCTAGACCTGCTCTAACTCTAACCCTCACCCTAGCCTAAATCTAGCTCCAACCATAACACTTCCCCTAAACCTAACCTTAACCCTAGGCCTAAACACAACCCTAACCCTAACCCTAACACTAGCCATAATCCTAACCATAAATGTAGCCCTAAACCTAGCTGTAATCCTATCTTTTACCCTAAACTTAAGCCTAAGCAAATGCTAACAATAGGACTAAACCTAACTGTATAGCTATCCCTAAGGCTATTCAAAACCTTAAACCTATCTTGAACCCTAAACCTAACCATATCCATTACTCTGAACCTAATGCTAATTAAATCCTTAACTGTAAACCTTAACCAAAACCAATCCCTAATCCTGACCCTAACCATAATAATACACCTAGCTCTAAACCTGACGTTTACCCTAAACCTAACCCTCACAGTAGACCTGTTCATAACCAAACCCTACAACTACCCCTAACTGTAACGCTAGACCTGATATTAGAACTAGCCTTAATCCTAGCCCTAGCCCTAGCCCTAACACAAACCCTCATCTGAGCCATTAACCCAGTCTTAATCCTAACCCTAACCCTAACCCTAACCCAAGACCTAAACCTTACCATAATACAACTGTATCCATTACCATTACATAACCCTTATGCTAATGCTAACACTAAGATTAACCCTAACCCTATCATTATCCACAAAAATATCAATTACCCTAAACCTAACCTGAACCCTAAACCTAACCCTATCTTTACCCTAAACCTAACTCTAAATCTAATTCGAGCTATAACCCTAAACTCAAACCTAAACTAAGCTCTAACACTGACCCTGGTCCTAATAATTCCCCTAGCTCTAAACCTGACTCTTACCCTCTACCTAAAACTTACTATATACCTAGCCATAAACCTTTCTGTAAAACTGTCCCTAACAGTAACCCTAGACCTGACATTAGCCCTAGCCATAATTCTAGCCCTAACCCTAACACAAACTCTCATCCGAGTTGTAAACATTAGCCTTAATCCTATCCCTCACCCTAACCCTAACCCAAGATTTAATCCTAACCATAATCCTAGCCCTAACCTTAACTGTATCCATTAACCTAAACATAACCCTTACACTAATGATAACCTTAGACTAAACCTAACCCTATCAGTATCCCCAAAACTCTCAATTTCCCTAAACCAAACCTGAACCATAAACCAAACCCTATTTTTACCCTAACCCTAAACCTAACTCTAATTTGAGCTTTAACCCTAAACTCAAACCTAAACCAAGCCCTAACACTGACCCTGGCCCTAATAATTCCCCTAGCTCAAAACCTGAATCTTACCCTATAACTAACCAGTACAATAGACCTAGCCATAAACATTTTCCTAAAACTATCACTAACTGTAACCCTAGACCTGACATTAGCCCTAGCCATAATTCTAGCCCTAACGATGACACAAATCCTAGCCCTTATCCTAGCCCTAAACATACTCTTAATTACAAACCTAACCCAAATTCTAGGCATAAACCTGACACTAACCCAAGCCCTAATCTTAGATATAATTTAGCCCTATCCCTAACCCTAGTCCCAAGACTAACTCTAACTCTCACATTAGACCTTTCACTTGTTCTAAGCCTTACTGTAACCCTAACCCTTGCCCTATCCTTGGCCCTAGCACTAACTTTAGACAAAACCTAACTCTAAATCAAGCCCTAACCTGAAGACTAAGCCTAACACTAACAGTAGCGCAAACCATAACACTAATCCTAAAACTAGCCCTAACCCTAGCCCTAGTCCTGAAACAAAACCAAGCTATAGCTACAACACTAACCCTTAACCTAAACCAAACCCTAACCTTAAAGCTAGCCCTAAAACTATCCCTAATATGAGTTGTAAGCCGAACCCTTAAACTAACCCTGAACCTGACACTGACTCTAACACAACAAGCTCTAAACATCACACTAACCATAAACCTAACCCTAACAATAACTCTAGCCCTAAAACCCTAAAACTAGCCCTAAACTTCACCCTAGAATTTACATTAGCCCTATACTTAACCCCATCCCTAACTTAATCCAAAACTTAGCCTTAATCCTAGCTTTAACCCTATCCCTATTCATAACCATATACCTAGCCCTAAACCGATATCTAACTCTATCCATTACCATAACCAAAACCAAAACCCTAATGCTAACCCTAGGCATGAATCTAAACCTATCCCTAATCTTAACCCAATCTATTACCCTGAACCTAACCTGAACATAATCTTAACCTATCATTACCCTAACCCTAACACTAACACTAATTCAAGCCCTAACTTTAAAACTTAACCTATACCAAACCCTAACCCTGACCTTGACCCTAATAAAACCCCTTGCTCTAAACTTGAACATAACCCTACACCTAACCTTTACTTTAGACGTAGCCATAATCCTAACCCTAAAACTATCTTTAACCATAATTCTGGACCTGAAATTAGCCCTGGCCCTAATCCTAGTCCTAAACCTAAAACAAACCCTAGCCCTCATCCTAGCCCTAAACCTAGCTTTAATCATGACCCTAACCCTAACCCTACCCCTAACCCTAATTCTAAGCCTCACCAAACCTCTATACCTAGCTATAATGCCATCTCTTACCCTAATCTTAAACCTAAACCTAACCCTAACTCTAGGCTTAAGCTAAACAATAAACCTAGCCCTAATCCTAGCACTAATTTGGCCCTATCTCTAACCTTAACACTAACCCTAGAACTGAGACTCACTCCAACTCTCGCCCTATACCTATCCCTAGTTCTAACCCTATCCCTTACCATAACCCTATCCCTAGCCCTAACCCTTGCCCTATTCTTAGTCTCAGCCCTAACCCTAGATCTAACCCTAACTCGAAATCTAACCCTAACCCTAAGCCTAAGCTTTACACTTACACTATCCCTAAACCTAACCCTAGGACTAAACTAAAACTAAGCAATAGCCCTAAACCTAAACATTAACTTAAATAAAACTGTAATGTTAAACCTTGACCTATCCCTAGACCTAATTCAAGTTCTAACATTAACTATAAAACTAACACTGACCCTGACTCATATCCTAACACTCGACCTAGCTCTAAACACTGCCATCACCTTAAACCAAACGCTAAGAATAACCCTAACAATAATTCGAGTCCTATCCCTAACCCTAAAATGAACCCATACCGTACTCTTATCCTAACACAAAACCTACCTATAAACTTCATCCTAAATTTAAAACTAAACTAACACTAAACCTAACCATAACACTAAAACTCACCTAAATTTAACCCTAGTTCTTACATTACCCGTGGCCCTAATCCTATCCCTAACCCTAAAACAAAAACTAGCCCTAATCTGAAACCTAAACCTAGATGTATCCCTAACTCCAACCCTAACCATAGCCCTATCCCTAGCTCTAAAACAATCCCTTACCCTAAGCAAAACCCTAAACCTAAGAGTAAACATAGACCTCTCCCTAAACCTTAGGCTAACCAAACCCCACTCTATTAATAGACCTAACCCTAGCTCTCATTCTAGCTCTAACACTATAACAAACTCTAACACTTACCCTGACTCTTATACTGACCCTACCACTATTCCGAGGTCTAACTCTTACCCTAACTCTAACCCAAAACTTATGGTAATCCTATTCCTAGATCTAACCCTGAAGCAAACTCCCAGCCTAGCCCTAACCATAGCTCAGAAACTAACCCTTATGCTAAACATTACCCTAAACCTAACCATAGTTCTAACCCTCACACTAACCCTAACTCAAGACCTATTCCTAGCCATAACCCTAGCCCTAAACATCACTCTAACTGCATCCATTACCCTAAACATTACCCTTACCCTAATGCTAACCCTAGGCCTAACCCTAACCTTACCACTATCCCCCAAACTGTCAATTACCCTAAACCTAACCTGAACTCTAAAACTAACTTTATAATTAACCTAATGCTAACCCTAATGCTAATTCGATCCCTAACCCTAAACTCAAACCTAAACCAAAGCCCAACATGGACCCTGACATTAATAATTCCCCTAGCTCTAAACCTGACTATACCCTATACCTAACCTTTACACTAGACTTAGACATAAACCTAACCCTAAAACTGTCCCTAACCATAACCCTAGACCTGACTTTAGCCCTAGCCATAATCCTAGCCTTAACCCAAACAAAAACCCTATTCCTTATCCTAGTCCTAAACATAGCCTTAATTATAACCTTAATTCTTTTTTTTTCCTTTTCTTATTTTTATTGGTTTTCCAAAACATTACAAAGCTCTTGACATATCATATTTCATACATTAGATTCAAGTGGGTTATGAACTCCCATTTTTACCCCAAATACAGATTACAGAATCACATCAGTTACACGTCCACATTTTTACATAATGCCATATTAGTGACTGTTGTATTCTGCTACCTTTCCTATCCTCAACTATCCCCCTCCCTTCCCCTCCCATCTTCTCTCTCTACCCCATCTACTGTAATTCATTTCTCTCCTTGTTTACTTTCCAATTGCCCTCACAACCTCTTGTAACCCTAGATTTAAACCTAACACTAACCATAGCCCTAATCTTAGCCCTAATTTAGCCATATCCCTAACCCTAACCCTAACCCTAGCCCAAAGTCTACCTCTAACTTTCACACTAGCCCTAACTCTAGTTCTAACTCTATATATTACAGGAAGCCTAATCCTAGCCTGAACCAAAGGTCTAATCCTAGCCCTATTCATATCCCTGACCATAACACTAGATCTAACCCTAACTCTAAATCTAACCCTAACAATAAGCTAAGCCTAAACCTAACCCTAAGGCTAATCCTAATACTAGTCCTAACCTTAGCCCTAGCACTAAAACCAAACTGAGCCATAGAACTAATCCTAACCCTTGACATAAACCAAGCCCTAACCCTACACCTAACCCTAACCCTAGCAATAATCCAAGTCTTAAGTCGAACCCTAAAACTAATCCTCATGCTAACTCTGACCTTAAAACTAACCCTAAGTCTAAACATCACCCTAACCCTAAACCTAAACCTAAAACTAGAACTAGTCCTAACCCCTAACACTAAAATTAGCCCTAATCATAACCCTAGTACTTACATCAGCCGTAACCCTAACCCTAGGCCAAACTTAACTCAAATCCTAGCCCTATTCTGAGCCCTAAACCTAGGTTTCACCCTAAACCTAACTCTAACCCTATCACTAATTGTAACCATAACCATAGCTGTAACCCTAGCTCTAAACCTATCCATTACCCTAACCATATCCCTAAACCAAGGCCTAAACCTAACCCTATTCCTAATTTCACCCTCTCCATTACCCTAAATCTAACTTGAAAACTAAACCTAACCTTATCATTACTGATCATAATCTTAATGCTAATTCGAGTTCTAATATCCAGAGTATACAAAGAACTCAAAAAATTAGAAAATAAGAGAACAAACAACCCAATCAACAAATGGGCCAAGGACCTGAACAGACACTTCTCAGAGGAGGACATACAGTCAATCAACAAGTACATGAAAAAATGCTCAACATCTCTAGCTGTCAGAGAAATGCAAATCAAAACCACCCTACGATACCATCTCACTCCAGTAAGATTGGCAGCCATTAGGAAGTCAAACAACAACAAGTGCTGGCGAGGATGTGGGGAAAAGGGTACACTTGTACATTGCTGGTGGGACTGCAGATTGGTGCAGCCAATTTGGAAAGCAGTATGGAGATTTCTTGGAAAGCTGGGAATGGAGCCACCATTTGACCCAGCTATTCCCCTTCTTGGTCTATTCCCTAAAGACCTAAAAAGAGCATGCTACAGGGACACTGCTACATCGATGTTCATAGCAGCACAGTTCACAATAGCAAGACTGTGGAACCAACCTAGATGCCCTTCAATAGACGAATGGATAAAAAAATGTGGCATTTATACACAATGGAGTATTACTCTGCATTAAAAAATGACAAAATCATAGAATTTACAGGGAAATGGATGGCATTAGAGCAGATTATGCTAAGTGAAGCGAGACAATCCCTAAAAAACAAATGCCAAATGTCTTCTTTGATATAAGGAGAGTAACTAAGATCAGAGTAGGGAAAAGAGCAGGAGAAGAAGATTAATATTTAACAGGGATGAGAGGTGGGAGGGAAAGGGAGAGAGAAGGGAAATTGCACGGTAATGGAAGGAGACCCTCAGGGTTATACAGTGGAGGGGGTAGAGAGAGAGGAGGGGAGGGGAGAGGTGGGGAGGGGGGAGAGTGGAGGATGGGAAAGGCAGCGGAGCACAACAGACACTAGTATGGCAATATGTAAATCAATGGATGTGTAACTGATGTGATTCTGAAATCTGTGTATGGGGTGAAGGTGGGAGTTCATAACCCAATTGAATCAAAGTGTGGAATATGATATGTCAAGAAATTTGTAAAGTTTTGAACAACCCACAATAAAAAAATTAAAAAAAAAAACACTAATCGTGATCATGACCCTAATAATACCCTTATCTCTAAACCTGACCCTAACCCTAAACCTAAGGCTTACAGAAGGCATAGCCATAAACCTAACCTTAAAGTATCTTTAACCATGACCTAGACCTGAAATTAGCCCTAACCATAATCCTATCCCTAAACCTAGCCTTAATTCTAACCCGAACCATAATCCGAGCCCTAACGATAATTGTAACCCTCAACCTATCCCTAAAACTACCTATAACCCCGTCCTTTACCAAAAACCTAACCATAACCCTAAACATAACCCTAACCCCCACCCTTACCCTAGGCCTAATACTAACACTAAGCCTAGCACTAATCTTAGCTCAAACTAACTCTAAATATAAACCTAACTCTAAATTTACCTGTAATCATAAGCCAGACCAAACCCTAATACTACCCCTAACATATTGCTAATCCTAAAACTTGCCCTAGCCCTATCCCTAGCCCTATCCCTAGCCATAAAACAAAACCAAGCCAAATCCTTAACCCAAACCATTAACCTAAACCAAACCCAAATTTTACACCTAGCCCTAACCATAACTCTAAAAATTACTCTGACCCTGATGCTGAATCTAACACTAATCCTACCTCTAATTTTCACCCTAACTTAAATTAACCCTAACACTAGACCTACCCTTAACCGTAACACTAAAACGAGCATTAATTGTAACTCTAGTTCGTACATTAGTCATTGTCCTAACCCTAGCATTAACACTAACACAAATCCTTCCCTGGATCAGAGCCCTAAACCTAGCTTTAACCCTAATCTTAACCATAACACTAGCCCTAACACTTTCACTTACCCTAATCCAAACCCTTGCCAAAATTCTAACCCTAGTTCTAACCCTAATCCTTAGCCTAACTTCAACTCTAACCATATTACTAGTCTTAATCCTAGCCCTTAATCTACCTCTCAACCTAATCCTGACCATCATCTGACCCTAAGAGTAACCCTAGGTCTAAACCTGACCCTAAACCTAAACCAAAACATATCACTAGACATACCAGTAACCCTATATTTATGCCTAAGCCTAACACTACACCTAGACCGAAAGCTAATCCTAAATATAGCTATAACTCTAGACCTAGACCTAAACAAAATCCTAGCCCTAGCCCTAACAATAACCCTTAACCTAAACCAAACACTTATCCTATACCTAGACCTACCCCTCCTCCTAATTATGGCTCTAACCCTAAACCTAACCCTATCCTGAACACTGACTCTGATCCTAGCTTTAAACCTGACATTAACCCAAAACCTAGACCTAACACTAGATCTAGTTATAAGCCTAAACCTAAAACTAGCCCTAAATATAACCCTATCTTTTACATTACCCATAGTCCTAACCCTAGACCTAAACCTAACACAAAACCTAGAGCTAATCCTAGGCCTAAACTTAGCTCTAAGCATAAACCTAAGCCTAGCCCTACCCCAACACTAACTCTAACCCTTACCCTCTCTTTAGACCTAACCCTAGCTCAAAGCCTAACCCTTACAATAAACATAACCCTAGCCCTATCCTAAACCCTAATCCTAGTCCTAGCCCTAATCCTAATCTAACCCTAGTCTGAAATTTAGCTGTAACCATATCCATTACCCTAATCCTAATCCTAACCCTAATTAAAACCTTATCCCTAACACTAAACCATAATCTTGAACTTAGAACCAAACCTAAACCTAACCCTCACACTAGACCTAACCCTAGCTCAAACACTAACCCTTATCCTAACTTAACCATAACCTTAACCCTAAAATAACACTTACCCTAAACCTAACACTTACCCTAAACTAAAGCCTAGCCCTAACTCTAAACCTAACCCTAATCCTAGACTTAATCCCAACCATAACCTATCCCTAACCCTAGATCTAAAACTTTCCCTTACACTAAACATAACCCTAACCCTAATGTTAACCCTAACCCTATCACTGAAACCTAAACCATCTGTTATCTGAAATCTTAACTAAAACCTAAAGTAAACCCTTCTATTACCTTAACTCTAAACCTAAACCTAACACTAATTTGAGCCCTAACCCCTTAACCTTAACGTAAACCAAATGCTAACCCTGACCCAGACCATGACACTAATAATAACCATAGCTCTAAAGTTCACCTTTAACCTAAACCTAACCCTTACAATAGAACTAGCCATAATCTAACCCTAAAATTATCCTTAACCATAACCCTAAACCTGATATTATCCCTAGTCTGAGACCAAGCCCTAACCCTATCAGAATACCTAACCCTTATTGTAGGCCTAATCCTAGCCTTAATCCTAAACTCAACCATAACTTGAGGCCTAACCCTAATTCTAACCCTCACCCTAGCCTAAAAACTAGCTATAACCCCACTCATTCCCCTAAACTTAACCCTAAACTCAGTGCTAACCCTAACCCTAGCACAACCCCTAGGCATAAACCTAACACAAACCCAGGTCCTAATCCTAGCCACAATTTAGCAGTAACCATAACCCTCACCCTAAGCCTATTCCTAAGAATATTTCTCACCCTAGACCTATCCCTAGTTCTAACCGCTAAGTATCATCAAAATTGGGTGAAAAAATATTTGCTGAAATTTCAGGAAACTCGTAGTTTTGTGGAAGATTGGCAAATGCTTCAAATGAAAGTGATTTTCTCCATTCTATGCTTATGGCTTCTTCATGAGGAAACAAATCATGGAGAAACCACTGAGAATTAATTTAGTGTGTCAAGTTTCAAGCAGCTAGCACAAACTGTGTTTGATGTAGAGTTCCAACTTCATCTGTCACTATAGGAGAAAATAGAGTGAAACCTAAAATTTCAAAGTGTTCCTGCAAACAAATGCTTCATCCTACAAGAATAAAATTTGGGCGTCCATGTGCGAATGGAGGACTGGTCATTTCCGACAAGTATCATCAAATTTGGGTTATATATATATATATATATATATATATATATATATATATATATATATATATATATATATGCTGGGATTTCAGTAAACTCGTAGTTCAGTGAAACCTTGAAAAACGCTTTTTCCTCAGTGTCTTCTTCGGGTTACTTCAAGAGGAAGAAAGCATAGAGACCGCACTAAGAACTAACTCAGTGTTTCAAGTTTCAAGAAGCTAACAAAAACCATGTTTGATTTAGAGTTCCAACTGCATCTATCACTATAGGAGAAAACAGAATGAAACCTAAAAATTCAAACTGTTACTGCAAACGAACGCTTCAACCTAGAAGAACGAAATTTGGGAGACCAAGTGGGATTGGTGTACTGATCATTATCACCAAGAATCATAAAGATTGGGTGAAAAAATATTTGCTGAGATTTCAGGAAACTCGTAGTTTTGTGGAAGATTGGAAAACTCTTCAAATGAAAGTGTTTTTCCCCAGTCTCTGCTTAGGGTTTCTTCATGAGGGAACAAATCTTGGAGATAGCACTGAGAACTAATTTAGTGTGTCAAGTTTCAAGCAGCTAACACAAACCCTGTTTGATTTAGAGTTCCAACCGCAACTATCACTATAGGAGAAAACAGAATGAAACCTAAAAATTCAAACTGTAACTGCAAACCAACGCTTCAACCTAGAAGAACGAAATTTGGGGAGTCCAAGTGCGAATGGAGTACTGATCATTACCACCAAGTATCATCAAATTTGGGTGAAAAAATATTTGCTGGGATTTCAGGAAACTCGTAGTTTTGTGGAAGATTGGTAAACGCTTCAAATTAAAGTGTTTTTCCCCAGTCTCTGCTTAGGGTTTCTTCACGAGGGAAAAAATCATGGAAAAAGCACAGAGAACTAATTTAGTGTGTCACGTTTCAAGCAGCTAGCACAAACCGTGTTTGATTTTGAGTTCCAACTTCATCTGTCACTATAGGAGAAACCAGATTGAAACCTAAAATTTCAAAATGTTCCTGGAAACAAACGCTTCATCCTAGAAGAATAAAATTTGGGGGGTCCAAGTGCGACTGGAGTACTGATCATTACCACCAAGTATCATCAAATTTGGGTGAAAAAATATTTGCTGGGATTTCAGGAAACTCGTATTTCTGTGGAAGCTTGGCAAACGCTTTCAAATGAACTTGTTTTTCCTCAGTCTCTTCTTCGGGTTACTTCAAGAGGAAAAAAGCAGAGAGAGAGCACTAAGAACTCAGTGTGTCAAGTTTCAAGCAGCTAGCACAAACCGTGTTTGATTTTGAATTCCAACTGCCTCTATCACTATAGGAGAAAACAGAGTGAAACCTAAAAATTCAAACTGTTACTGCAAATGAACGCTTCAAACTAGAAGAACGAAATTTGGGGGACCAAGTGGAATTGGTGTACTGATCATTACCACCAAGAATCATCAAGATTGGGTGAAAAAATATTTGCTGAGATTTCTGGAAACTCGTAGTTATGTGGAAGATTGGCAAACGCTTCAAATGAAAGTCTCTGCTTAGGGCTACTTCAAGGGGAAACAAACCATAGATATAGCACTGAGAAGTATTTTATTGTATCAAGTTTTCAAGCAGCTAGCAAAAAACGTGTTTGATTTAGAGTTCCAACTACATCTATCAATATAGGAAAAAACAGAGTGAAACCTAAAAATTCAAACTGTTACTGCAAAAGAATGCTTCAACCTAGAAGAATGAAATTTGGGGGACCAAGTGGGATTGGTGTACTGATCATTACCATCAAGTATCAATCATCAAGACTGGGTGAAAAATATTTGCTGAGATTTCAGGAAACTCGTAGTATTGGGGAAACTTTGCAAAGGCTATCAAATTTTCCTTAGTCTCGGCTTCAGGATACGTCAAGAGGAAACAAACCATAGAGAACACACTGAGAACTAATTCACTTTGTCAAGTATCAAGCAGCTACCACAAACTCTGTTTGATTTAGAGTTCCAATTGCTTCTCCTCTTAAAGGAGAAAATGCATTGAAACCTAAAAATTCAAACTGTTACTGCAAACGAACGCTTCAACCTAACCCTAACCCTAACCCTAACAGCAACCTAGCCCTAGCCCTAACAATAACCCTTAACCTAACCCAAACACTAACCCTACCCCTAGACCTATAACTAGTCCTAATTCTGGCATAAAACCCAACACTGACTCTAACCTGAACACTGGCCCTTACCCTAATATAATCCTAGCTCCAAAGCTCACTCTAAACCAGACCTAATACCTAATCCTAACACTAGACCTAGCCATAACCCTAACCCTAAAACTAGCCCTAATCATAACCCTAGCTTTTACATTACCCATGGCCCTAACCCTAGGCCTAAACTAGCACAAAACCTAGCCCAAAATTTAGGCTTGAACATAGCCCTAATGTAACCCTAAAACTAACCCTAGCCCTAAGCCTAACCCTAAGCCTCACTTTAGACCTAACCCTAGATCAAAGCCTAACCTTTACCCTTAATATAACCCTAGCCATATCCCAAACCCATGTGTAACACTAACTCTAATCCTAACATTAACCATACCAATAAACATAGCTCTAATTATATCAACTACCCTAACCCTAACCCTAATCATAACCATAAGCCTAGCCCTAAACCTAGCTCTAATTCTATCCACTTCACTAAGCACAATCCTAAGCCTAATGCAAATCCTAGGCTTAACCCTAACCCTATTGCAATCCCTAAACCTATCCATTGCCCTAAAACTAACCTAAACCCTAAACTTAATCCTATTCATTACCCTAACCCTAACTCTAACCCTAATGCTAATTTGAGCCCTAAACTTTAACATTAACCTAAACCAAACCTTAAGCCAAATACTGACCTTAATAATAAGCATAGCTTTAAACTTGACCCTTACCCTAAATCTAACCCTTACACTAGACCTTACCATAAACATAAACCAAAACCTATCTCTAATGTAACCATAAACCTGACAATAGCCCTAGCCCTAATCCTAGCTCTAACTCAAACACAAACACTACCTCTTATCCTAGAATAAAACTTAGCCTTAATCATAACCCTAACCCTAATTCTAACCCTTTCCCTAGCCCTAAACCTAGTTATAACTTCATTGCTTACCCAAAACCTAACCCAGACCTTAACATTAACATTAAACCTACACTAACCTTAACCCTAGGACTAACCCTAACACTAAACCTAGTCCTAATCCTAAACGTAACCCTAATCCTAGCTTTAAGATTAACTATAAATCTCGCCCTAGCCCTAGCCCTTATTCTAACTCTATCACTTACCATAATCTTATTCCTACCCATAGCCTACATTAACCCTAGCCCTAACCATATGTTTTTCCCTAACCATAGATCTAAACCTAACTCTAAATCTAACCCTAATTATAAAACTAAACCTAACCATAAAACTAGCCCTAATCCTAATGCTTATCCTAAAACTAGCTCTAACCATAGGCCTAGACCTAAAACAAAACTGACCCATAACAATAACCCTAAACTTTTACATAAACCAAACCATAACCTTATATCTAGCCCTAAGCCTAGCCCTAATTTGAGTCCTAATCTTAACCCTAAATCTACCCCTAAACCTGTCTTTGACATTAAAAAGAACCCTACCTCTAAACATCACCCTAAACCTAAAACTTAACCTAACACTAGACCTGGTCCTAACACTAATTCTAAAACTAGTTCTAATCATAAACCTAGATCATACATTAGCCATAACCTTAAACCTAATGCTAACACAAACCTAGCCCAAATCTGATACCTAACCCTAGCTTTCACCCTAACCCTAACCCTAACACTATCCCTAACCCTAACCCGAAGCCTAGCTTTAACCCTAGCTCTTACCTTATACATGACCCTAGCCAAACCCCAAACCTAATGCTAACCCTAGTCCTAAAACTAGTCCTTAGTCTAACCCAAACCCTAACCCTATTACTAGTCCTAACCCTAGCCCTCATTCTTGTTTTTACCATAACCCAAATTCTAATCCTAACCCTGACCCTTATTCTGACCCTGAACCTAAACCAAACCCTAACACTAGCCCTACCCATAACCCTATATCTAAACCTAACCCTAATACTAGACCTAGATTAAACCTAATCATAAATCTAGCCATATCTTTAAACAAGACCTAAACAAAAAACTAGCCCTAGCTCTAATGATAACCCTTAACCTAAGCCAAACACTAACCTTAGTGCTAGACCTAACCAATCCTAATTCTGGCTCTAGCCCTAACCCTAACCCTAATCCATACACAGACCCTGACACTAACACTAACCCTAGCTATAAAACTGACCCTAACCGAAACCTAAACCTAAAACTAGAACTAGCCATAACCGTAGACACAACCCTAACATTACCAAAGCACTAAAACTAGCTCTAAACCTAGCATAAAACCTAGCCCTAATCCTAGGCCTAAATCTAGCCCAAAGTGTAACCCTAACTCTAACCTAACCTTATTCCTTACCATAAGCTGAACACTCATGCTAACCCTAAGACTCACCTTATACATAACCCTAGATAAAACCCCAAACTGAACCCTAAACATAAACCTAGCCCTATCCCTATACATAATCCTAATCCTAGCTCTAATCATAATGTTAACACTCGCACTAATACTATCTCTAAATTTATCCAATACACTAAACAGCACCTTAACTCTAATGATAACCCCAGCTCTAATCCTAAATGTAAACCTAAACCTAGACCTAACCCTAAACCTAACACTCATTGTAGCCTTAACCCTAGATAAAACCCTAACCCTTACTCTAACACTAACCCTAGCCCAAACCCTAACACTTACCCTAAACCTAAAACTACTCCTTACCCTAACCTGACATCTAACCCTATCCATTCCCCTAACTCAAATGATAATCTTAGCTCTAATCTTAACACTAACCCTAAAGCTAAAACTACCCCTAAACCTAACCTGATATCTAATGCTCTCCATTAATCTAACTCTAAAGATAACCTTTGCCCTAACCCTAAAACTAAACCTACCCTTAACCTTAAATCTAACCCTAGACATAATCATAAACCTAACCCTCACCCTATCACTATCCCTAGCTCAAAACCTAACCTGTACCCTAAACATAACACAAACCCTAACCCTAGGCCTAGTCCTAACCCTAACTCTAGCCCTAATCCTATCCAAAACCCTATCCCTAACCCTAAATCTAATGCTGTTCATTACCCTAACAATAACCCTAACCCAAACGCTAACCCTAGGCCTAACCCTAACCCTATCACTAACGCTTGCCCTACCAATTACCCTAATCTTATCCTAAATCCTAAACCTAAATCTATCCATAAACCTAACCCTAATTCTAACCCTAATGCTGATTTGAGCCCTAATCCTAATAATTAACCTAACACAAACTCGAAACCTGACCCTTACCCTAAAAATACACCTTACTCTTTACCTGGGCCTTACCCTAAACCTAACATTAGACCTAGCCATGAACCTAACTCTATAACTATCCCTGGCCATAACCCTAATCCTCACATTATCCCTATCCCTAAAACTTGCCCTAACCCTAAAACAAACCCTAGCCCTCATCCTAACCCCAAATATAGCCTTAATTATAACACAAACCTAACCCTACACCTTAACCTAATTCTAATCATCACCCTAGCCCTAAACCTAGATATAACCCCATCCCTTCCCCTAAACCTAACCCTAAACCTAATCTGAAACATAGCCCTATCCCTATGCCTAACCCTAACACCAATCCTAGACATATTCCTAGCCCTAATTTAGCCCTAAACTTAACAATAACCCTAGCCTTAAGACTAACTCTAACTATCACCCTAGCTCTATTCCTAGTTCTAACCCTATCACTTACCGTAACCCAAACACTACAACTAACCTTAGCCCTAACCCTAGCCATAGCCCTAACCCTAGAATTAACCATAACTCTATATGTACCACTAAGCCTAAACTCACACTATCACTAGCAATAACACTAAGATTATTTGTAAAACTACCCTTAACTTTATCTTTAGCCCTAAAACATAAGGAGCCATAGCACTAACCCTAACCCTTAACCTAAACCAAAACCTAACCCTACATCTAGCCCCAAACCTACCCCTAATTTGAGTCCTATCCCCAACCCTAACACTAACCCTGACACTGACTCTGAACCTAACACTAACCCTAGCTCAAAACATCACCGTGAACTGAATCCTAACCATAAAACTAGATTTAGCTCTAACCGTAACCCTAAAATTAGCCATAATCATAACTCTAGTTCTAACTTTAGCTGTATCCCTAATACTGACACTAATGTTACCCAAAATTTAGCCCTAATGTGAGCCCCAACCCTAGCTTTAACCCTACCCCTAAACCTAAACCAAGTCCTTACCCTTACCCTAAACGTAACCCTAACTTTAATCCTTGCAGTATCCCTAAACTTAACACTAACCCCAACACTAACACTAACCATAACCCTAGCCCTAAACCTAGCTCTAACCTTATCCATTACCCTAACCCTAACCCTAATCCTAACCCTAATGCTAATTTTTGGCCTAACCCTAACACATTCGCTAACCCTAACCTATCCATTACCCTAAACATAACCCTAACCCTAAACCTAACTAAACAGTAAACCTAGATGAAACACTAACCCTAAAACTGGCCCTAATTGTAACTCTAGTTCTTACATTAGCCATAGCCCTAAAGCTAACACAAAACCTAGCATAGACCTAATCCAAGCTCTAATCCTAGCTTTAACCCTAATCCTAAATCTAACCCTAGCCATAACCCTAAACCTAACCCTAGCCCTAACACTAGTACTAACCCTATCCCTTACCCTAAGCCAAACTATAATCCTAAAGCTTCCCTGTCCTAAATTAAATTCTTAGCTGAACCCAAAATCTTACTCTATTACCAGTACTAACCCTAATCCTCAATCTATCTCTATCTCTATCCCAAACCCTAACACTAACCCTGACCCTTATTCTGACCCTAACACTAACCATAGGTCTAAACCTGACCCAAACACTAAACCGACCCCTAACATTGGAACTACCTGTATCCCTATGACTAAACCTTACACTAAGACTAGACCTAGACTTACACTTAATCTATTATCTATTGATAACTCTAGGCATAGCCCTAAACAAAAACTTAATCCTAGCCCTCATAATAACCCTATTCCTAATGCTGGCCCAAACAATAAACATAACCCTAAACTGAACACTGACCCTTACCCTAACACAAACCATAGGTCTAAAGCTTATCCTAACAAAACACATAACCCTAACACTAGACGTAACCATATCACTAACCCTGAGACTAACAATCACCATAGGCCAAAACCTAATTCTAATTCTATGCATTACCCTAACCCTAACCATAACCCTAATGCTAACCCTAGCCCTAACCCTCACACTGACTCTAACCCTAATCCTTGCACTAGTCCCAAACCCTAGCTCAATCCCTAACCCTTAAACTTAACCTAACACTAACACTAACCCATAGCCTAAACCTAAACCTAACCTAAACCCTAGCCTTAATACTAACCTTAACCCTATCCCTAACCCTAGCTCTAAGCCTACAATATTACCCTAACTTTAACCCTAAACTTAATGATAACCCTATCCCTAACCCTAGCTCTAACCCTACACATTACCCTAAACCTAACCCTTACCCTATCTCTGATGACAACCCTAGCCTTTACCCTAAATCTAACCTAACCCTAACCCTAGACATAACCATAAACCTAACCCTTACCAAAGAGCTAACCCTTGCTCAAACCCTAATCATTACCCTAAATTTAACACTAAACCTATCCCTAACACAAACTTTAAGCCTAAACCTAACCCTAACCCTAACCCTATCATGACATCAAACCCTATCCAATACCCTAAACATAATGATAACCCTACCCCTAATCTTAAAACTAACCTTGAACCTTACCCTACCTATAACCTAGACCTAACCCTAAATCTAACCCTTGCCCTAGTACTAACCATAGTTCAAACTCTAAACCATACCCTAAACCTAAACCTAATCCTAACCCTAGCCTAAACCTAACTCTAGCCCTAATAATAACCATAAACCTAGCCCTAACCCTATCCCTTACCCTAAGGATAAGAATAACCCTAAGGATAACCCTAGGCCTACACCTATCCCGTTTGCTAACTCTAACCCTATCAATTACCCTACACCTAACATGAACCCTAAACCCAAACCTATTATTACCCTAACCAAACCCTGATGCTAATTCAAGTCTAAACCTAAACCCTAACCTAAACCAAACCTGAAACATAATTCTAACCTGAATAATAACCCTAGCTCTTAGCCTTACCCTTACCCTAACCCGAACCCTTACACTAGACCGAGCCATACATGTAATCCTCAATCGATGCCTAATATAAGCCTAGACCTGACACTAGCCCTAGCCCTAATTCTTGTCATAACCCTAAAACAAACCCTAGCCCTCATTCTAGACTAAACCTAGCCTTATTACTAAATCAATCCATAACCCTAGTCCTAACCAAAATTCTAACATTTGACCTAGCCCTAAACTAGATTTAACCCCATCCCTTCCCCTAATCCTAACTCTATCCCTAAACCTAAACCTAAGCCTAAACTAGGCCTAAACCTAATACAAACACTAGACCTAATCCTAGCCCTAATTTAGCCCTAAACCTAACCTAAACCTAGCCCTAAGACTAACTCTCGTCCTAGCCCTATCCCTTACCATAATCCTATCACTTGCCTTTGCATTAGCCCTAACCCTAGCTCTAGCCCTAATCCTATATACAACCCTAACTTTAAATCTAACCCTAACCCTAAGCTAAACCTCTCACTAACACAAGCCGTAACACTAATGCTAGTCTTCAAATTAGCCCTAGCCCTACAAAACAACCTAGCCATAGCCCTAACCCTAACCTTTAACATAAACCAAACCCCAAGCCTACATCTAGCCCTAAACCCAGGTCTCATTTGAGTCTTATACCTAAGCCTAAAACAAACCCTGACCCTGACTCTGAACCTAATACTAACCCAACTCTAAACATCACTCAAAACCTAAAGCTAAACCTAACCCTAGACATAGCCCCAACTCTAACACTAAAACTAGTTCTTACATTGGCTGTAGCCCTAAACCTTACACTAACCTAACCCAAAACCTATCCATAATCAGAGCTGTAACACTACCATTAACCCTAACCATAACCCTAATTCTAGCCCTAACCCTTACCCTAAACCTAACCCTAACCCTAAACCTAACCCCTGACATAACCCAAAACCTAACCCCAAACCTAGCCTTAATCCTAAACATAAACCTAGACCTAACCTGAACTGTAACCCTATCCATTACCCCAATACTAATTATAACCCAAGTGCTAACCATAGGATAACCCTAAACATATACATTGCCCTATACCTAACCTGAAACCTTAACCTAATCATATCCATTAACTTAATCCTAACCCTAATGATTTTAACCCTAAATCAATCTCTAACCATAACCCTAGACCTAACATTAGCCATAGACCTAATGAAGCCCTAATCCTAAAACAAACTCTAGCCCTAATCCTAGCCCTAATCTTAGCCTTAATCCTAAACCTAACGCTAACCATAGACCTAGACCTAATTTTAACCCTCGCTCTAATTCTAGTTCTATAACATCATACCTAACCCTACCCATAACCATAACCATAACCATAACCATAAACCTAGGATCAGACTTAATACTCACCCTAGCTCTAATTCTAGCTCTAATTAAGTCCTAATTATAACCATAAATCTAATCCTTACACTAACTCTAACTCTCGCCCTAGACCTAGTTTTAATGCTATCCCTTATAATAACTCAAATCCTAGCCCTAACCCTAGCCCTAGCATTTACTGTAGCCCTAAACCTAGATATAACCCTAACTCTAAATATAACCATAAACCTAGGCCTAAACCACACCCTATCACTAGCTCTAACCCTAACGCTAATTTGAAAACTAGCCCCAACCCAAGCCCTAGCTCTCAAACAAAACCGAGCCATTTCACTGACACTAAAACTTAACTTAAAGCAAACCTTAACACTACAGCTAACCCTAACCCTAGCCCTAATTCGATTCCTAACTCTAACTCTAGAACAAATACTAACCCTGACTCTGACCTTAACACTAACACTAGCTCTACACATCAACCTATCCCTATACCTAATCCTCACACTAGACCTCGCCATAAACCTAACACTAAAACTAGCCCTAATCTTAATGTCAGTCCTTAAATTATACATAGTCCTAAATCTAACACAAAACTTAGCCCCAATCCAAGGCCTAACCCTAGTTTTTACCCTAATCCTAACCCTGGCTCTAACCCTAACCCTATCCCTAGTCCTAATCCTAGTTCTAACTCTATTTCTTACACTTAGTCAAACCCTCACCCTATTGCTACCCTAGTCCTAACCCTAATTCTATGCCTACCCCAAAACCTAACTCTATTACTAGTCTTAATCCTAAACCTCATTCTAGCTCTAAACTTAAGCTAAACCCTAACTCTATCCCTGACTCTTATTCTGAACCTAACACTAACCTAGGATCAAACCTAACCCTTATCCGAAAACTAACACTAGCCCTACCATTAACCCTAAACCTAAACCTAACAATCACATTTGCCGTAGACCTAAACCTAATCCTAAATATAGCCATAACCCTTGCCTTAGCCCTAACAATAACCCTTAACTTAAACCAAACACTAACTATACCTAACCCTAGTCCTCATTCTAGACCTAACCCTAAACATAATCCTAACCTGCACCCTGACATTTACCCTAACAAAAACCCTAGCTCTAAAACTTATTGTATGCCAAAAACTAACCCTAACACTAGATGAACTCTAAATATAGCCATAACCAAAACTATAGCTCTTACATTACCCATATACCTAACAGTAGCCCTTAACCTCACACAAAACCCAGCCCTAATTACAGCCCTAAACCTAACCCTAAGCATAACTCTAAACCTAAACTTAGCCCTAACCCTAACTCTAACACTCGTTCTAGCCCTAATCCTAGATCAATCACTAAACATTACCATAATATAACGTAGCCCAAACCCTAAACCTAACCCTAATTCTAATCCTAATCCTAACTGTAACCATAGCCCAAACCCTAGCTCTAATTCTATCTATTATACTAACAATAACCCTAAAAGTAATGCTACTGTAGCCCTTAACCTAACCGTAAACATACACTAGCCCAGACTGTAAACCTAACCCTTAACCTAGTCCTAAACCTAGCTCATCCCTAACT
This sequence comes from Marmota monax, assembly GCF_021218885.2. Taxonomy (NCBI): domain Eukaryota; kingdom Metazoa; phylum Chordata; class Mammalia; order Rodentia; family Sciuridae; genus Marmota; species Marmota monax. Next base: position 47,101 of record NW_026691934.1, read on the forward strand.
CTTACACTTAATCTAACCTTAACACTAACCCAAGGTCAAACCCTAAACCTAAACCCAGCCCTAATCCTAAGCTTAACCCAAGCCCTAACCCTAGCTTGAACCCTACCCATTACTCTAACCCTAAACTTAACACTATTGATAACACTAGACCAAAAGTAAACCCATCCTAATCCTAAACATAACTATAACCCTAAACCTAACCCTAGAACTAACAGTGAACCTAACCTAACCCAACCCAAACCCTAAACCTAAGCTAGCTCAAATGCTAACCATAATCCTAAACCTAAACCTAACGCTAACATTAACCTAAAACTATCTTTAACCTGACATCTAAACCTATTACCCTAACCCTAATGATAACCCTAGCCCTAACCTTTACACTAACCATGACCATAACCCTAGACGAAACCATAAATTAATCTTAGCCATAGCAAAATTCCTAGCTCAAACCATAAACCGTACCCTAAACCTAATCCTATCTGTAACCCTCACCCTAACCCTGAACCTAATGCTACCTCTAGCCCTAATCCTAACCATTATTCTAGCCCTAACTCTAGGTCTAAACCTATAAATTACCCTAACAATAATTATAACTCTAATGCTAACCCTAGGCCTAACCCTAAACCTATCACAAACCCTAACCATATCCATTACCTTAAACCGAACCTAACCCTAAACCTAATACTATCCATTACCCTAACCCTAATTCTAACCTTAATGCTAATTTGAGCCTTAATACTAAAACTTAACCCAAACCCAAAGCCTGACTCTGACCCTAATAATACCCCAGATCTTAATCTGACCCTTTCCCTAAACGTAACACTTTAATTTGACCTTGCCATAAACCGATTCCTAAAAATATCACTAACTATAAACCTAGACCTGACATTAGTCCTAGCCCTAATTATTACCCTAAACCTAACACAGCCCTAATCCTAGCCTTAAATCTAGCCTTAATCCTTAACCTAACCATAACCCTAGCCCTAAACCTAAAGCTAATCATAAAACTAGCCCTAACCCTAATCATAGCACTAAAACAAGACCAAGCAACAGGCCTAACACTAACCTTAGCTTAAACCAAACCGTAGCACTACACCTAGATCTAACCCTAGCCCTAATTCAAGTCCTAATCATAATCTTAAAATTAACCATTTAAATGACTTATATCCTAATACTCATCTAGTTCAAAACACCACCCTAACTCTAAACCTTCCATAATCCTATCCCTAGACCTAACCCTAAAACTAGCACTAACCTTAGCTCAAAACCTAACCTTTATGCTAAACATAACCCTAACCCTAACCTGATATTAGCCCAAGCAATAATTCTAGCCCTGAATCTACAATGAACACTACCCCTCATCCTAGTCCTAAACCTAGCCTTAATCATAACCCTTACTCCAACCCTAGCCCTAATGCTAACTCTAACTCTCACCCTACTTCTAAACCTAGCTATAACACCATTCTTTCTCCTAAACTTAAACCTAAACCTAACCCTATTGCTAGGCCTTAGGTAAACACTAACCCTAGCACTAATTCTAGCCCTAATTTAACCCTATCCCAAAACCTCAATCTAATTTTAGCCCTATCACTAATTCTAACTCTCACACTAGCCCTAACCCTAATGCTAATCCTAAAACTAGCCCTAACCCTAGCACTAGCCCTAAAACAAAACTGAACGATAGCCCTAACCCTAAACCTTAACCTAAACCAAACCATTACCCTAACCCTAGCCCTAATTTGAGTTTTTTATTGGTTGTTAATAACATTACAAAGCTATTGACATATCATATTTCATACATTAGATTCAAGTTGGTTATGAACTCCCAATTTTACCCCAAATACAGATTGCAGAATCACATCAGTTACACATCCACATTTTTACATAATGCCTTATTAGTAACTGTTGTATTCTGCTACCTTTCCTATCCTCTACAATCCCTCCTCCCCTCCCATCCCCTCCAATCTTCTCTCTCTACCCCATCTACTGTAATTCATTTCTCTCCTTGCTTATTTTCCCATTCCCCTCACAACCTCTTATATGTAATTTTGTATAACAATGAGGGCCTGCCTCCATTTCCATGCAATTTCCCTTTTCTCTCCCTTTCCCTCCTACCTCATGTCTCTGTTTAATGTTAATCATTTCTTCCTGCTCTTCCTCCCTGCTCTGTTCTTAGTTGCTCTCATTATATCAAAGAAGACATTTGGTATTTGTTTTTTTAGGGATTGGCTAGCTTCACTAAGCATAATCTGCTCTAGTGCCATCCATTTCCCTGCAAATTCCATGATTTTGTCATTTTTTAGTGCTGCATAATACTCCATGGTGTATAAATGCCACATTTTTTTATCCATTCATCTATTCTAGGGCATCTGGGTTGGTTCCACAGGCTAGCAATTGTGAATTGTGCTGCTATGAACATCGATGTGGCAGTATCCCTGTGGTACGCTCTTTTAAGGTCTTCAGGGAATAGTCCAAGAAGGGCAATAGCTGGGTCAAATGGTGGTTCCATTCCCAGCTTTCCCAGGAATCTCCATACTGCTTTCCAAATTGGCCGCACCAGTTTGCAGTCCCACCAGCAATGTACAAGAGTACACTTTTCCCCACATCCTCTCCAGCACTTGTTGTTGTTTGACTTCATAATGGCTGCCAATCTTACTGGAGTGAGATGGTATCTTAGGGTGGTTTTGATTTGCATTTCTCTGACAGCTAGAGATGGTGAGCATTTTTTCATGTACTTGTTGATTGATTGTACGTCCTCCTCTGAGAAGTGTCTGTTCAGGTCCTTGGCCCATTTGTTGATTGGGTTTTGTGTTACCTTATTGTCTAATTTTTTGAGTTCTTTGTATACTCTGGATATTAGGGTTCTATCTGAAGTGTGAAGAGTAAAAATTTGTTCCCAGGGTGTAGGCTCCCTATTTACCTCTCTTATTGTTTCTCTTGCTGAGAAAAAAACTTTTCAGTTTAAGTAAGTCCCATTTGTGATTCTTGTTATTAACTCTTGTGCTATGGGTGTCCTATTGAGGAATTTTTAGCCTGACCCCACAATATGTAGATCGGAGCCAACTTTTTCTTCTATCAGACACAGAGTCTCTGATTTGATATCTAGCTCCTTGATCCACTTTGAGTTAACTTTTGTGCATGACGAAAGGAGGGGATTCAGTTTCATTTTGTTGCATATGGATTTCCAGTTTTCCCATCACCATTTGTTGAATATGCTATCCTTCCTCCATTGCATGCTTTTAGCTCCTTTATCAAATATAAGATAGTTGTAGTTTTGTGGATTAGTCTCTGTGTCCTCTATTCTGTACCATTGGTCCACCCGCCTGTTTTGGTACCAGTACCATGCTTTTTTGTTACTATTGCTCTGTAATATAGTTTGAAATCTGGTATGGCTATACCTCCTGATTCACACTTCCTGCTTAGAATTGCTTTTGCTATTCTGGGTCTTTTATTTTTCCATATGAATTTCATGATTGCTTTATCTATTTCTACAAGAAATGCCATTGGGATTTTGATTGGCATTGCATTAAACCTATAGAGAACTTTTGGTAATATCGCCATTTTGATCATGTTAGTTCTGCCTATCCATAAACAGGGAATATTTTTCCATCTTCTAAGATCTTCTAATACTTCTCTTTTTAGGGTTCTGTATTTTTCTTTTTTTTTATTATAATTTTTTTTTTAATTTTTTTATTGTGGGTTGTTCAAAACATTACAAATTTCTTGACATATCATATTCCACACTTTGATTCAAGTGGGTTATGAACCCCCACCTTCACCCCATACACAGATTGCAGAATCACATCAGTTACACCTCCATTGATTTACAAATTGCCATACAAGTGTCTGTTGTGCTCCGCTGCCTTTCCCATCCTCCACTCTCCCCCCTCCCCACCTCTCCCCTCCCCTCCCCTCCTCTCTCTCTACCCCCTCCACTGTATAACCCTGAGGGTCTCCTTCCATTACCGTGCAATTTACCTTCTCTCTCCCTTTCCCTCCCACCTCTCATCCCTGTTAAATGTTAATCTTCTTCTCCTGCTCTTCGTCCCTACTCTGTTCATAGTTACTTTCCTTATATCAAAGAAGACATTTGGCATTTGTTTTTTTAGGGATTGGCTCGCTTCACTTAGCATAATCTGCTCTAATGCCATCCATTTCCCTGTAAATTCTATGATTTTGTCATTTTTTAATGCAGAGTAATACTCCATTGTGTATAAATGCCACATTTTTTTATCCATTCATCTATTGAAGGGCATCTAGGTTGGTTCCACAGTCTTGCTATTGTGAACTGTGCTGCTATGAACATCGATGTAGCAGTGTCCCTGTAGCATGCTCTTTTTAGGTCTTTAGGGAATAGACCAAGAAGGGGAATAGCTGGGTCAAATGGTGGCTCCATTCCCAGCTTTCCAAGAAATCTCCATACTGCTTTCCAAATTGGCTGCACCAATCTGCAGTCCCACCAGCAATGTACAAGTGTACCCTTTTCCCCACATCCTCACCAGCACTTGTTGTTGTTTGACTTCATAATGGCTGCCAATCTTACTGGAGTGAGATGGTATCTTAGGGTGGTTTTGATTTGCATTTCTCTGACAGCTAGAGATGTTGAGCATTTTTTCATGTACTTGTTGATTGACTGTATGTCCTCCTCTGAGAAGTGTCTGTTCAGGTCCTTGGCCCATTTGTTGATTGGGTTCTTTGTTCTCTTATTGTCTATTTTTTTGAGTTCTTTGTATACTCTGGATATTAGGGCTCTATCTGAAGTGTGAGGAGTAAAGATTTGTTCCCAGGGTGTAGGCTCCGTATTTACCTCTCTTATTGTTTCTTTTGCTGAGAAAAAACTTTTTAGTTTGAGTAAGTCCCATTTGTTGATTCTAGTTATTAACTTTTGTGCTATGGGTGTCCTATTGAGGAATTTGGAGCCCGACCCCATCGACACAAGATCGTAGCCAACTTTTTCTTCTATCAGACGGCGTGTCTCTGATTTGATATCAAGCTCCTTGATCCATTTTGAATTCACTTTTGTGCATGGCGAGAGAAAGGGATTCAGTTTCATTTTGTTGCATATGGATTTCCAGTTTTCCCAGCACCATTTGTTGAAGATGCTATCCTTCCTCCATTGCATGCTTTTAGCCCCTTTATCAAATATAAGATAGTTGTAGTTTTGTGGATTGGTTTCTGTGTCCTCTATTCTGTACCATTGGTCCACCCGCCTGTTTTGGTACCAGTACCATGCTGTTTTTGTTACTATTGCTCTGTAGTATAGTTTGAAGTCTGGTATCGCTATACCGCCTCATTCACACTTCTTGCTTAGCATTGTTTTTGCTATTCTGGGTCTTTTATTTTTCCATATGAATTTCATGATTGCTTTCTCTATTTCTACAAGAAATGCCGTTGGGATTTTGATTGGCATTGCATTAAACCTATAGAGAACTTTTGGTAATATCGCCATTTTGATGATGTTAGTTCTGCCTATCCATGAACAGGGTATATTTTTCCATCTTCTAAGATCTTCTTCTATTTCTCTCTTTAGGGTTCTGTAGTTTTCATTGTATAAGTCTTTCACCTCTTTTGTTAGGTTGATTCCCAAGTATTTTATTTTTTTTGAAGATATTTTGAATGGAGTGGTTGTCCTCATTTCCATTTCAGAGGATTTGTCGCTGATATACAGGAATGCCTTTGATTTATGCGTGTTGATTTTAAATCCTGCCACTTTGCTGAATTCATTTATTAGCTCTAATAGTTTCTTTGTAGAGCCTTTTGGGTCTGCTAGGTATAGAATCATATCATCTGCAAATAGTGATAATTTGAGTTCTTCTTTTCCTATTTTTATGCCTTTAATTTCTTTCGTCTGTCTAATTGCTCTGGCCAGTGTTTCGAGAACTATGTTGAAGAGAAGTGGAGAGAGAGGGCATCCCTGTCTTTTTCCAGATTTTAGAGGGAATTCCTTCAGTTTTTCTCCATTCAGAATGATGCTAGCCTGAGGCTTAGCATAGATTGCTTTTACAATATTGAGGTATGTTCCTGTTATCCCTAGTTTTTCTAGAGTTTTGAACATAAAGGGATTCTGTACTTTGTCGAATGCTTTTTCTGCATCTATCGAGATGATCATATGGTTCTTATTTTTAAGTCTATTGATGTGGTGAATAACATTTATTGATTTCCGTATATTTAACCAGCCTTGCATCCCAGGGATGAATCCTACTTGATCATGGTGTAGAAGTTTTTTTGATATGTTTTTGTATCCGATTCGCCAGAATTTTATTGAGGATTTTTGCATCTAGGTTCATTAGAGATATTGGTCTGTAGTTTTCTTTCTTTGAAGTGTCTTTGTCTGGTTTAGGTATCAGGGTGATGTTGGCCTCATAGAATGAATTTGGAAGTTCTCCCTCTTTTTCTATTTCCTGAAGTAGCTTGAAAAGTATTGGTATTAATTCTTCTTTAAAGGTTTTGTAAAATTCTGCTGTATACCCATCCGGTCCTGGGCTTTTCTTATTTGGTAGTCTTTTTATGGTTTCTTCTATTTCCTCAATTGATATTGTTCTGTTTAGGTTTTCTATATCCTCCTGACTCAATCTGGGTAGATCATATGACTTAAGAAATTTATCTATGCCTTCACTATCTTCTAATTTATTGGAGTATAAGGATTCAAAATAGTTTTTGATTATCTTCTGTATTTCTGAAGTGTCTGTTGTGATATTGCCTTTTTCATCCCGTATGCTAGTAATTTGAGTTCTCTCTCTTCTTCTCTTCGCTAGCATCGCTAAGGGTCTGTCGATTTTTTTTATTTTTTCAAAGAACCAACTTTTAGTTTTGTCAATTTTTTCAATTGTTTCTTTTGTTTCGATTTCATTAATTTCAGCTCTGATTTTAATTATTTCTTGCCTTCTACTTCTTTTGCTGTTGTTTTGCTCTTCTTTTTCAAGGATTTTGAGATGAAGTATGAGATCATTTATTTGTTGGTTTTTTCTTTTTTTAAGGAATTAACTCCAAGCAATGAATTTTCCTCTTAGAACTGCTTTCAATGTGTCCCATAGATTCCGATATGTTGTGTCTGTGTTTTCATTTATCTCTAAGAATTTTTTAATTTCCTCCTTGATGTCTTCTATAACCCATTGATCATTCAGTAACCTATTGTTCATTCTCCAAGTGATGTATGCTTTTTCCTTCCTTCTTTTATCGTTGATTTTCAGTTTCATTCCATTATGATCAGATAAGATGCATGGTATTATCTCTACTCCTTTATATTGTCTAAGAGTTGCCCTGTGACATAATATATGATCTATTTTTGAGAAGGATCCATGTGCTGCTGAGAAAAAAGTGTAACTGCTTGATGTTGGGTGGTATACTCTATATATGTCAATTAGGTCTAGGTTATTAATAGTGTTATTGAGTTCTATAGTTTCCTTACTCAACTTTTGTATGGAAGATCTGTCCAGTGGCGAGAGAGGTGTGTTGAAGTCTCCCATGATTATTGTATGGTGGTCTATTAGACTCTTGAACTTGAGAAGAGTTTGTTTGACGAACATAGCTGCACCATTGTTTGGGGCATAAATATTTATGATTGTTATGTCTTGTTGGTGTATGGTTCCCTTAAGCAGTATGTAGTGTCCCTCTTTATCTCTTTTGATTAACTTTGGCTTGAAATCTATTTTATTTGATATGAGTATGGACACGCCTGCTTGTTTCCGAAGTCCATATGAGTGATATGATTTTTCCCAACCTTTCACCTTCAGCCTATGTATGTCTTTTCCTATCAAATGCGTCTCCTGTAGGCAGCATATTGTTGGGTCTTGTTTTGTGATCCATTCTACTAGCCTGTGTCTCTTAATTGGTGAGTTTAAGCCATTAACATTTAGGGTTATTATTGAGATATGGGTTGTTCTTCCAGCCATATTTGTTTATTTCTGTTACTAAACATTGTTTGTTTTCCTCTTTGATTGTTTCCCCCCCCCTTTACTGTCCTACCTCCCACTGTTGGTTTTCATTGTTATTTTCCATTTCCTCTTCCTGTAATACTTTGGCTAGGATGTTTTGAAGAGATGGTTTTCTAGCTGCGAATTCTTTAAACTTTTGTTTATCGTGGAAGGTTTTAATTTCATCCTCCATCCTGAAGCTTAATTTCGCTGGATACACAATTCTTGGTTGGAACCCATTTTCTTTCAGTGTTTGAAATATGTTATTCCAGGATCTTCTAGCTTTCAGAGTCTGTGTTGAAAGATCAGCTGTTATCCTGATTGGCTTACCCCTAAATGTAATCTGCTTCCTTTCTCTTGTAGCTTTTAAAATTCTCTCCTTATTCTGTATGTTGGGCATCTTCATTATAATGTGTCTAGGTGTGGATCTCTTATGATTTTGCACATTCGGCGTCCTGTAGGCTTCTAGGATTTGGGATTCTATCTCATTCTTCAAGTCTGGGAAGTTTTCTTGTATTATTTCATTGAATAGACTGCTCATTCCTTTGGCTTGGAGCTCTGTACCTTCCTGTATCCCAATGACTCTTAAGTTTGGTCTCTTAATGTTATCCCATATTTCTTGGATGTTCTGCTCATGGTTTCTTAACAGTCTTGCTGAGCTGTCTATGTTCTTTTCCAGTTGAAATACTTTGTCTTCATTGTCTGATGTTCCATCTTCTAAGTGTTCTACTCTGCTGGTAGTATTCTCCATTGAGTTTTTAAGTTGGTTTATTGCTTCCTGCATTTCTAGGATTTCTGATTGCTTGCTTTTTATAACCTCTATCTCCCTGTATAGTTGATCCTTTGCTTCCTGGATTTGTTTGCATAATTCGTTGTCGAAGTGATCTTTCATTGTCTGATTTTGCTGTTTAATGTCTTCCTTGATACTCCAGATCATCTGAAGCATGTATATCCTGAATTCTTTATCTGACATTCCATCTGCTGCAGCTGTTACCTCTTCTAAAGTTGCGTTGACCTGCATTGCTTGTGGTCCTTTCTTTCCTTGTCTTTTCATACTGCTTGCGTATCTTTCCTGCAGGTGTGGGCGGCGGCTCTGTTCTCTCCTTATTCCAATTGGGGTGTCATGGCTACCACGCCAGCAGGTCACTGGGCCTGTTCTGGGCGCTGGTGGCGGCTCTGTTCTGCCCCTACTCCAATTGGGGTGACGAGTGTACCACGCCGGCAGGCCACCGGGCCTGATCCGCCGGTCGGTTGCAGGTTTGCTTACCCTGCAGGCGCGGGCAGCAGCTCTACTCTGCGCCTACTCCAAATGGGGTGACGTGTCTGTCGTACCGGCAGGCCACTGGGCCTGTCCCGCTGGTCAGTCGCAGATCTGCCCACCTTTCGGGCACGGGTGGAGGCTCTGCTCTGCCCCTACTCCAATTGGGGTGTCGTGACTACCCCGCCTGCAGGACGCTGGGCCTGTTCCTGGCAAGGGAGGCAACTCTGCTCTGTCACTACTCCAATTAGGGTGGTGTTTGTACCATGCCGGCAGGCTCCTGGGCCTGATCCGCCGGTCTGTTGTAGGTCTGCCTACCTTGAAGGTGCGGGCGGCGGATCTGCCCTGCCCCTCCTACCATGCCTGCGGACCCCTGGGCCTGATCTGCAGGTTGATCACTGGTCTGCTCACCCTGCAGGCACGGGTGGTGGTTCCGCTCCGCCCCCACTCCAATTGGGGTCACGTGACCACCACACCGGCAGGGCCTGATCCAGGCGTGGGAGAAGGATCTGCTCTGCCCCTACTCCAGTTGGGGTGACGTGTGTACCACACTGGCAGGCCACTGGGCCTGACCCGCCAGGCTGTCACAGGTCTGTTTACCTTGCAAGCGCAAAGGGCGGCTCTGCCCTGCCCCCTCCTACCACGCCCATGTACTACTGGGTCGTGGGTCTGCCCACCTGGCGGGTGTGGGTGGCGGCTCCGCTCCGCCCCCTCTCCAATTGGGGTCACGCGGTCACCACGCTGGCGAGCCGCTGGGCCTGCTCCGGGGGCTGGCGGCGGCCTGGATCCTCCCCTCTGACTCGAGGACAAATTGAGGAGACTCCGGTGACTGAGCCTCACCCCCCTTACCAGGAGACCAACTGCTTATGTCACCATTGGTATTGATGAAGATCTCTCCTTCACCGCTTTCTGCTGACATCAGATCTCTGCCATGTTGGTATCCTATGCGAATGGCAGCATTTCGTTCCCCTTGCCGGGCAACCCAGGCAACGGGTGAGTCCTGACCGGCCCTCAGCAGGACCCGGACCGAGATGCAGTTTCCGCGGGCTCCTAGCCCCGGTCCAGGGAAGTTCCGGGAGCCAGAACTCGGCCGCTCTGTGCTCGGTGTAAGCTCCTATAAGTGTAAGCTCCAAGAAGCAGCCCCCGTGGGCTCAGTTCCGGGAGCCAGAATTTGGCTGTTTAGTGCTTGGTGTTTGCTCTGATAGTAGCAGGGTCCAAGAAGCAGCCTCCGCAGGCTCCGCAGCCCTGAGCCAGGGCGGTTCCGGGACGGTTCCGGGAGCCGGAACTTGGCCGCTCCGTGCTCGGTGTAAGCTCCTATAAGTGTAAGCTCCAAGAAGCAGCCCCCGTGGGCTCAGTTCCGGGAGCCGGAATTCGGCTGCTTAGTGCTTGGTGTTTGCTCTGATAGTAGCAGGGTCCAAGAAGCAGCCTCCGCAGGCTCCGCAGCCCTGAGCCAGGGCGGTTCCGGGACAGTTCCGGGAGCCGGAACTCGGCCGCTCCGTGCTCGGTGTAAGCTCCTATAAGTGTAAGCTCCAAGAAGCAGTCCCCGCAGGCTCAGTTCCGGGAGCCGGAATTCAGCTGCTTAGTGCTTGGTGTTTGCTCTGATAGTAGCAGGGTCCAAGAAGCAGCCTCCGCAGGCTCCGTAGCCCTGAGCCAGGACAGTTCCGGGACGGTTCCGGGAGCCAGAACTCGGCCGCCCCGCGCTCGGTGTTCACTCCGATAAGATCAGATTTTAAGAAGCACCCAGGGGCTGAACCCTATCAATCTGTCTGCAAGCCGCAGGCGAATTGCAGCCTGAAATTACCTGTTCTATGGCTGAATGAGCTGCGGTCAGTCGAAAACAGGTATGGTGATGTCAGTTTACCAACATTGTGGCTGCTGGCCTCCTCTGTGGTCTGACCGGTGTGGAGAACCGAGATGGACCGCTTCCTTCCCCCGTCTCGAACCCAGAATTCAGCCCTGAGTACGGTGCTTGCGCGGCTGGCAGAAACTGCAGCACTGTAACCCTGCATCTCTATCCCAGCATGCGTTGCAGACTCTAGCCGCGGGGCAATTTGCTGAATAAGCAGTTTTACCCTCCATGGGACAAACCTCTCACGTTTGAGTCCCCGTAGCCGATCCTCGTGCGATGGAAATCCTTCCTCCAGGTTCCTGCGCACCCCACTATTGCTGGAAATTCCTAACAAGATATCCTTTAGCCGTCCTGACTTGTCATACTCCCACACAGTGAAGCAGCACACGGGGGTAATGCACTCCCCTCGCCGCCATCTTCCCTACTCCCCTGTATTTTTCATTGTATAAATCTTTCACCTCTTTTGTTAGGTTGATTCCCAAGTATTTTTTTTTTTTTGAGGATATTGTGAATGGAGTGTTTTTCCTCATTTCCGTTTCAGAAGTTTTGTCACTGATATACAGAAATGTCTTTGATTTATGCGTGTTGATTTTACATCCTGCCACTTTGCTGAATTCATTTATTAGTTCTAGTAGTTTTTTTGTAGACCCCTTTGGGTCTTCTAGGTATAGAATCATGTCAATCATAAATAGTGATAATTTAAGTTCCTCTTTTCCTATTTTTATGCCTTTAACTTGTTTCGTCTGTCTAATTGCTCTGGCCAGTGTTTTGAGAACTATATTGAATAGAAGTGGTGATAGAGGGCATCCCTGTCTTGTTCCAGATTTTAGAGGGAATGCCTTCAATTTTTCTCCATTCAGAATGATGCTAGCCTGAGGCTTAGCATAGATAGCTTTTACAATGTTGAGGTAAGTTCCTGTTATCCCTAGTTTTTCTAATGTTTTGAACATAAAGGGATTCTGTACTTTGTCAAATGCTTTTTCTGTGTCTATCGAGATAATCATATGGTTCTTATCTTTAAGTCTATTGATGTGGTGAATAACATTTATTGATTTCAGTATATTGAACCATCCTTGCATCCCAGGGATGAATCCTACTTGATCATGGTGCACAATTTTTTTGATGTGCCTTTGTATCTGATTCGCCAGAATTTTATTGAGGATTTTTGCATCTAGGTTCATCAGAGATATTGGTCTGTAGTTTTCTTTCTTTGAGGTGTCTTTGTCTGGTTTCAGAATCAGGGTGATGTTGGCCTCATAGAATGAATTTGGCAGAGCTCCCTCTTTTTATATTTCCTAAAATAACTTGAAAAGTATTGGTATTAATTCGTCTTTAAAGGTTTTGTAAAACTCTGCTGTATACCCATCTGGTCCTGGTCTTTTCTTGGTTGGTAGTCTTTTGATTGCTTCTTCTATTTCATCCATTGATATTGGTCTGTTTAAGTTGTGAGTATCCTCCTGACTCAGTCTGGGCAAATCATATGACTTAAGAAATTTATCGATGTCTTCACTATCTTCTATTTTATTGGAATATAGGTTTTCAAAATAATTTCTAATTGTCTTCTGTATTTTTGTAGCATCTGTTGTGATATTGCCTTTTTCATCCCGTATGTTAGTAATTTGAGTTCTCTATCTTCTTCTCTTTGTTAGCATGGCTAAGGGTCCATAGATCTTATTTATGTTTTCAAAGTTTTGTTAATTTTTTCAATAGTTTCTTTTGTTTCAATTTCGTTGATTTCCGCTCTGATTTTAATTATTTCTTGCCTTCTGCTACATTTGCTGTTGTTTTGCTCTTCCTTTTCTAGGGCTTTGAGATGAAGTGTGAGCTCATTTATTTGTTGGTTTTTCCTTTTTTTGAGGAATGACCTCCAGGCGATGAATTTCCCTCTTAAAACTGCTTTCATTGTGTTCCATAGATTCTGATATGGTGAGTCTGTATTTTCATTTATCTCTAAGAATTTTTTTGATTTCCTCCTTTATGTCTTCTGTAACCCATTGATCATTCAGTAACATATTGTTCATTTTCCATGTGATGTAGGATTTTTCCTTCCTTCTTTTATCACTGATTTCCAGTTTAATTCCATTATGATCAGATAAACTGCATAGTATTGTCTCAACCCCTTTATATTTACTGAGGGTTGCCCTATGGCATAATATATGGTCTATTTTTGAGAAGGATCCATGTGTTGCTGAGAAAAAAGTATATCCACTTGATGATGGTTGATATATTCTATATATGTCAGTTAAGTCTAGGTTATTGATTGTGATATTGAGTTCTATAGTTTCTTTATTCAGCTTTTGTTTGGAGGATCTGTCCAATAGTGAGACAGGTGTGTTGAAGTCACCCATAATTATTGTGTTGTGGTCTCTTTGATTCTTGAACTTGAGGAGAATTTGTTTTATGAACGTTGCAGCACCATTATTTGGTGCATAAATATTGATAATTGTTATGTCTTGTTGGTGCATGGTTCCTTTTAACAGTATATAGTGTCCTTCCTTATCCCGTTTGATTAACTTAGTCTTGAAGTCGCTTTTATTCGATATGAGGATGGCCACCCCTTCTTGCTTACGAGGACCGTGTGCGTGGTATATTTTTTTCCCAACCTTTCACCTTTAGCCTGTGTATGTCTTTTCTAATCAGATGTGTCTCCTGGAGGCAGCATATTGTTGGATTTGTTTTTTTTAATCCATGTTACCAGCCTATGTCGCTTTATTGGAGAGTTAAAGCCATTAACGTTTAGAGTTACTATTGATATATGGTTTGTACTTCCAGCCATGTTTGATTATTTATCTTCTTTTTTTAATTTAATTTAGTTTGTTTCTCCATGGTTAGCTTTCCCCCCACCCTCTGTTTTTATACAGGCACTTCCCACTGATGGTTTTGGTTATTGTTTTTCATTTCTTCCTCGTGTAGTGTTTTGCTCAAGATGCTTTGCAATGCTGGTTTTCTGGCTGCAAATTCTTTTAGCTTTTGTTTATCATGAAAGATTTTTATTGCGTTGTTGTACCTGAAGCTTAATTTTGCTGGATACAGAATTCTTGGTTGGCATCCATTGTCTTTCAGTGTTTGAAATACGTTGTTCCAGGATCTTCTCGCTTTCAGCGTCTGTGATGAAAAATCCGTTGTTAACCTTATTGGTTTACCCCTGAATGTAATCTGCCTCATTTCTCTTGTAGCTTTTAATATTTTCTCTTTGTTCTGTATATTGGATATCTTCATAACAATGTGTCTTGGTGTTGGTCTACTGTGATTTTGTGTGTTCGGTGTCCTGTATGCATCTACAATTTGTATATCCATTTCCTTTTATATTTCTGGAAAGTTTCCTGTAATTATTTCATTCAGCAGGTTACTCATTCCCTTGGTTTGAATCTCTGTACCTTCCTCTATCCCGATGACTCGTAAGTTTGTTTTTTTTTATGTTATCCCATATCTCTTGGATGTTTTTCTCGTGATTTTTTACCAGCCTTTCTGAGTTGGCTAGACTCTTTTCAAGATGATATATTTTGTCTTCATTATCTGACGTTCTGGCTTCTACTTGCTCCTCTCTGTTAGTGATACCCTCAATTGAGTTTTTAATTTGGTTTATCGTTTCCTTCATTTCTAGTATTATTGTTTGATTTTTTTTAATAATCTCTATCTCCTGATAAAGATGCTTATTTGCTTCTTTTATCTGTTTATGTAATTCATTTTCAATGTGTTCTTTTACTGTTTGGATTTGCTGTCTCGTATCCTCTTTAAGGTTCCAATCCACTTGTCTAAGGTATTCCTTGAGTTCTTCATATGACCATTTTTCTGATGAATCTAGGTCCTCCTGAATATTTAGGCTGTCCTTCATTGTTTGTACTCCTTTTCTTCCTCGCTTTTTTATGCTGCCCATGTTACTTCTAGTTCTGTTTGACTGCTGAGTTACTGTTTACTCTTATAAATTTATTTGATGCTTGGGATGAAAGATATTAGAAGGGAAGGGAAGAAGTCACTAAAGAGAATGAGAGTAGGCAGGTAGAATTCAAGGAAGGGGGAATAAGAAAATTGAAAACAAATAAAAAAGACAAAAGGAAAAATAGAAAGGATAGAAAGAAAGAAAGAAAAAAAATTTAAAAAATAATAATGATAATAAAAAATGAAAAATAAATTTAAAATAATAATAATAATAATAATAATAATAATAATAATAAAACTAAAAAAATTAAAAACATTAAAAAAGTTAAAGAACAACAACAAATGAAAATGAAAGAAAAATAAAAAAAATTAATAATAAATGCAGTCATATAGTTCGATTAACTTCTCTTCCAGTAGGTGGAGCTGTGCCCACTGGGCCAAGCTTCTCCTCTCAAAAGGTGGGAACCCATCGCTGTGCAGCAGCTCTTCCTCCAAGACTGGGCGGGTCTCCAATCCTGAGTGCCTAGGGCCTTTTCTTGTGTTTCCTCAAGCCAGGCCCCACTCACCTGTAACGCTCACCACAATACTGGCTACACGCCAGGTCTGCTGCTCCTGGGAGTCCTGTTTTCATGAACGCCTGGGCACATTCTCCCTGTTTGCCTCCCTCAGACCCTAAGTTTGTAGAGCTTGGGGCTGAGAACCCCTAGCGAATTTGCTTGCCCTCTGGTAGCCACGCCCCCGGTAGCTGGTGCAAGAGACCTCAGTTGTCAGCATTGGTGGGAGTGGTTGCCGGGAGTTCCGCGCCGTGAGACCGGCGCCACTCCTGATTCCCTCGGTCTGGCTATTGCACTAACAGGAGACCTGGGAGGAGCCCTTACGGGAGAGCTGGGAGGGGCACTTAAGGTTTCCCCACTGTGTGGAGAGAGATGGCTAAAGGATTACACACCTGTCGCACTGGTTTCAATGAAGGTATCTCCTCTGCCCATGCCGTCAGTTCTCTGACATGGTGGTATCCCATGAAAATGGTGACCATTCGTTCCCTTTGCCGGGTGACCAATGCAACGGGTGGGTCCTGACTGTCTCTCCCATGCCCTGTTTCAATCCTGTGCCCACTGCCTTTGCAGGCTTGGTTGGCTTTTACCTCTGTAAGTTCAGAAGGGTCGACCAGTTATTTCAGCGGGATCCTTAGTGCTGAGTCACGAGAATTAGGCGAACCGGAGCTTGAATGCAGCCGATCCGGGCATGGTGTGTGTTCTGAGGGGCCCAGACTGTTCACACCAAATCCACGTCAGCTTAGCATTGCCTAGTGATCCTGAGCAAACAGCATTTAGACAGTTTACGACTCCCTATGCCTGAGCAGCTGAAGAGTTCAGAGACTTGATCTCTCCACACCCACTGCCATGTTGGATATCCCTAATTTGAGATTTAATCCGAACACTAAAACTAACCCTGACCCTGACTCTAACCATAACTGCCACAGTCTGGCTGGGCACAATCAGGAGCCACTTGTCAAAAGAAACTAACTTTATTTTTAGAACCACACACGCCAAACAAAACAGCCTCTCAGGAAAAACCCTCAGAGCCTCAACTGCCACAACCGGCTTTCCACAAGCTTCTCTCTCCCCCACAAGCTTCTCTCCACCTCCCACAATCCTCCTGCTCTTGAGGCCGATTGGATGGGTCACGGGGGCGGAGCCAAAAAAGTCCCCCAATGAGCAGCTCCGTGGTCTGAAAGGGCAGGGAAACAGCCCAATGAGCATCACCGCAGAGGAGCCAATCAGCTAGATGTTGCTGGGGCCACTGTGAGCCAATCATCAGCTGCCAGCTGGAAGTTTGCTGGCAGCTGGAAGTTTGCTGGGGCCCCTTCGGCTGTGGCTCTCAACATCTCCCCCTCTCTGTTTAAACAACAAGCATGTGGCTTAGGGACCATGCCTGCCTTAGGTTGTCCAATAGTACATATGGTCCTTAGGTTGGTACCATTGCAATTGGATCTTACCTGTCACTGACTACCGGTTCAGTACAGCCACACCTGTGGAGAGGTCTTTGTACCAGTGGGGGGTGAGATTCTTTGCTTCACCTCTGTTGGCCCCCAAATTTTAGCTGGACGATCATGACAAGCAGAAGGGAAGAAGATACACCAAGCCAATTGATGGCTCCTTTTGGAAAAATTGTACCACCAATGACATCATCAGCAAAAATACCCCAACACTACCACAAGTAGCTGCACCAACAGATAGTTCACAATGCATACAGGTGAGTTCACAATTTGTCCAGGCAAGTCCTGCAAGCAGTTCAGTGATGGCTATTGTAGAAGCTGTAGATTGGTTTTATCTTTGACTTCACTAGCACTGGGATGAAGATAGGAATTCTGGAAATAATGGCTAAAGAAAAAATTATGTAACATTACAGAAGGCACTAAAAGAAAACAATTTTCTTAACAATTGACATTGTCTTTAAGAGAATTATTAAATATAATGAAAAGGAAAGGTGAAAGTAAACAAACAGATCTGTTAACCTTCTTTTTTGTTTACATATTAAAACAATCCTCAACAGTTGTTTACCCAATTTAAATTAAACCATATAAATCACGTGAAAAAAAAAATACTTGGATCCATTTTATCATGAGCGCTCATCATATATGATATATGGACATACATACATTCAAACATATAACACAAAACACAAGTGTGCACACATAATATAATACATACAACACATAACATTATAGTAAAGGCCTTATAACTTTTTACAGGTGAAATCTCCATTGAAATGTTTAAAAACTCTATAGTCAAAAAATAGAACTGATCAGCAAAACATTAACCTAGGTCTGTATGAGCTCAAAAAACAAAATAGAGCTTCATGATATGGCAAAGGGCAATAATAAAATAGATATTGAAAAAAGCATCCTGGTGAAATTACTGATATACCCTTTGGAGAACTGGCTATAATTTTTATTTCACCTTCATAATCGGGATCAATTACCCCAGGACTTATCATAAGTCCTTTTAGAGTAGAAGAGCTGCGTCCCAATAATAAGCCTACTGTTCCTTTGGGAAGAGGTCCTTTCACCCCTGTGAGAATGATTTGAACTCCCATCTCTGGAGTTAGTACTGCTCTGGTGGAGGCGCAGATGTCCAACCCTGCGCTCCCTCTGGTTTGTCTGATGAGGGATCTGATGGACAATGTGTCCTGGGAACTACCCTGATGGGGTTTCTGGGTTCCTCCAGTGCTCCGTATATTTGTGGTTTTGGGCCCCGGAGCATTGGGCCCCCCTGTCCATTTTTTGGCATTGGAGCCTGATGCCTTTCTCCACGATATCGTGGATAAACACCTGGTCCTTGTTCGTTTTTTGATAATGGAGTACCCTCTATGGTGGTTTGAAAACTGCATTCATTAGCCCAATGTCTCCCTCTATGGCATCGTGGGCAAATACCTGGTATTCTACTCCTTTGATACCAAGTTTTGTTAAACCCTCCTCCAATGGGGCAATTCCTTTTAAAATGTCCTGTTTGTTCACAATTGTAGCATGTTCTTGGCGTGGCATCTAAAGCCTGTTTTACTGCAGCTGCCACAATTTGCCCTTGTTCATTAATGTCTCTGGCATCTAAAGCCTGTTTTACTGCAGCTGCCACGACTTGCTCTTGTTCATTAATGTCTCTACATAATTTAATAGATGTGTTTAAATCTTCATGTTTCCATGGTCTAATGATATCTTTGCACCAACGATTCGCTTGCTCATAAGCCAGTTGTTTTATTAATGGCATTGCTTGTTCTGTATTCCCAAAAAATCTGGTAGCTGTTTGAATAAGCCTATCTACAAATTCAGCATAAGGTTCATTAGCTCCTTGTATTACCTTAGATAATTGACCTTGTAAACCTCCATGTCCTTGTAAAGTCTTCCATGCCTTAATTGCATCTGCAGCAATTTGTGCATATACACCAGGATCATATGCAATTTGTTGCTGCTGATCCTCATAAGATCCCTTTCCTAACAACATATCTAGATTTCTCTGAGGATAACCAGCTGCTGCATTTTGCCTAGCCGTCTCCTTGCAAAATTCCTCATTGGCAACCTTCCATAACAGGTATTGTCCTCCATTTAGCACAGCTTTACACATATTAGCCCAATCTGCTGGCGTCATGTTCAAGTTGTTAATGGATTCGACCATGCTTACAGTGAAGGGTGCTTGAGGACCATAGGTTGTTACAGACTCTTTTAGCTGCTTCACTGTTTTGAAATTTAAAACTTGGTAAAATCGCTGCCCTCCTGCCTCATATACATGGCATGTTAATATTTGAGATCTTGTCTCAGGATCCCAACTATCAACTGCGGGGGTTGGGGACCTCCCAGCATATGGAGGTGGCCTTGTTAGTTGGACACTTACGTCCTCTGGTGATAGAAAGGTGTTAGTAGCAGTCTCCTGTAGAGGTGGTGCTGTTGGTTGGACACTTACACCCTCTGGTGATAGAAAGGTCTTAGTAGCAGTCTCCTGTTGTAACTTTCCCCCTGATGGCTTTTTCTGTTTTACACTTTCTTTCTCTGTCTGACTAGCTTGAGAGGCCTTCTCTTTTACTTGAATCTTTTCCTCTGTCTGACTAACTTGAGTGACCTTCTCTTTTACTTGAATCATTATGTCTTCTCCTTCCTCTACCATTGTCTGAACTGAAGGCTTTGGACTAAGCAAACAAGATATGAATGTCCACAATGGCAATGTGCCAACTGGCAGAGTCCCTGGGCTTTTCTTTTCTATTCTTTTTAAATCTTCACCATGATGGTTCCATTGTGATATATTTAACAACTCCTCCTTAAAAAGCCATGGGCTACATTTTTGTATTGTATCAACTTATGCCCTGACTGTTCTTGATTTTACTGAGATGCCTCCTTCCTCTAACAATTTACTTAACACTCTTTCAGTTTGTTTTTTACTAATTTCTGATCCCGTATTTCTACTATAATACAACCCAACAAGATGACGCCAAACAAAACCGAGACAGAATGAAATAAAAAGGGAACAACAAAAAGTCATTATAGCCTTTCTATCCTCCTGACATGTGCATCTGTCCTTTCTCCCTATCTGTTCCTCAGACATAAATAGTTTTTCCTCAGATGTGAGCGGTTTTTCTTCTGTCTCACTCATCTCCAGGGACAGGCAACTTAAAACAAAAGTGAAGCAAAATAAAAGAGGTATCTTAAAATGGCTACCCATCCTCTCGCCCTGCCCTCAGGGGCAAGCAGTTTCACTTACCCTCAGTCACTCCCTGTGCGAGCCACCAAATGCCGCAGTCTGCTGGGCACAATCAGGAGCCACTTGTCAAAAGAAACTAACTTTATTTTTAAAACCATACACGCCAAACAAAACAGCCTCTCAGGAAAAACCCTCAGAGCCTCAAATGCCACCACCGGATTTCCACAAGCTTCTCTCTCCCCCACAAGCTTCTCTCCACCTCCCACAATCCTCCTGCTCTTGAGGCCGATTGGATGGGTCACGTGGGCGGAGCCAAAAAAGTCCCCCAATGAGCAGCTCCGTGGTCTGAAAGGGCAGGGAAACAGCCCAATGAGCATCACCGCAGAGGAGCCAATCAGGTAGATGTTGCTGGGGCCACTGTGAGCCAATAATCAGCCTGCAGCTGGAAGTTTGCTGGGGCCTCTTCGGCTGTGGCTCTCAACACATAACACTAACCCTTGCTCTAAACATAACCCTAATTCTAAACCTAAACGTAAGTCTAGATATAGCCCTAACTCTAATCCCAAATTTAGCCCTAAACAATACCCTGGTACTTACATTAGCCATAATCCTAATGCTAGCACTAACTAAACAAAAAACCTAGCCCTAATCTGAGCTGTAACCCAAGTTTTAACCCTAATCCTAACCCTAACCTAGCCCTAATCATAAACATAACCCCAGCCCTAACCCTAGCTCTAACCCTATCCATTGACACAAACAGAACACTAACTCTAATGCTAAACCTAGTCCTAAACCCAACCCTATCCCTAATCCTAACCTATTTCATTACCCTAACCCAAACCTAGACTCTAAACCTCACCCTATCATTAAGCTAACACTAACCGTAATGCTAATTTGAGCCCTAACTTTAAAACTTAACCTATCCCAAACCCTTACCCAGACCCTGACTGTAAATATAGTTCTAGCTCTAAACCTGACCCTAACCCTAAAACTAACCCTTACACTACATGTAGCCATAAACCTAACACTAAAACTATCTTTAACCTTAACCCAAGACCTGATATTAGCCCTAGACCTAATCCTATCCCTAAACCTAAGACAAAACCTAGCCCTCATCCTAGCCCTAATCATAACCCTAACCTTAACCATAGCCCTAACCTAATTATAACCCTCACCCTCCCACTATACCTAGTTATAACACCATCCCTTACACTAAACTTAATCCTAACCCTAACCCTAACAGTAGATCTAAGCTGGACAATAACCCTAGTCCTAATCCTAGCCCTAATTTAACCCTATCCCTAGTTCTAACAGTAACCATAGCCCTAAGACTAACTCTAACTCTCACACTAGCCCTCCCTTAACTTAACCTTAACCCTAGCCCTAAACATAGCCATAAACCTAGGCATAACACTTGCCTAATCCTTATTTCTAGTCCTAACCTTAGATCTAACTCTAATTGTAACTCTAACTCTAACCTTAAGCCTAAGCCTAACATTAATACTAGCACTAACCCTAACACTAATCATGAAACTAACCCTAACCCTAATGCTAGCAGTAAAATAAATCTGAGTAATAGCCCTAACACTAAACTGTAACTTAAACAAAATCCTAATAGTACACCTGGACCTAACCCTAGCCCTAATTCGAGTCCTAACCTTAACCTGAATACTAACCCTGAAACTGACACATATCCTAACACCCACCCTTGCTCTAAACACCACTCTAAACTTAAATCAAACCCTTACAGTAACCCTAGACTTATTTGGAATCCTAACCCTAACTCTAAAACTAACTCTGACCCTGACTATTAACCAAACACTAACACTCGCTCTAAATATCTCACTAACTTTAAACCTAATCCTAACACTAGAGGTTTAACCCCTAACCATAGCCTCAAAATTCATCCTAATTGTAACCCTAATTCTTACATTAGCCATTGCCTAGCCCCAATCCTAACACAATATTCGCCCTAACCTGAGCCCTAAACCTAGCTTTAACCTAACCTTGCCCTCTTCCAAGCCCTAACACTAGCTCTAACCCTATTCCTTACCTTAAGCCAAACCCTAACCATAATGCTAACCCTCATCCTTAACATAACACAAACCCTAACCCTATTACTAGTTCTCACACTAGCACTCATTCTAGCTCTAACCATAACCCAAATCCTAACCCTAACCCTGACCCTTATTCTGACCCTAAAACCAATCGTAGATCTAAACCTGAACCTAACCCTAAACTGAACACTAACAGTAGCCCGTCTGGTGACCTTATACCTAAACCTAACCCTAACATTAGCCCTAGACCTAAACCTAATCATAAATCCAGCCATAACTCAAACCCTAGACCTAATGAAAAAGCTAGACATAGCCCTAACAATAACCTTAGCCTATGCCTAAAACTAACTATTGCCCTAGCCCTAATTCTGGCTTTAATTTGAATTATAACACTAACCTGAACACTAACCTTGACATTACCAGTAACCCTAGCTCTAAACACCACCCCAACCCTAAACCTAACCCTAAAATTATACCTAGCCCTAACATTAACCCTAAAACTAGCCTGAATCATAAGAAGTTCTTACATTAGCTGTAGCCCTAACCTATTGCAAAACCTAGCCCTAATCCAAGGTCTACTATAGCTTTAAACCTAAAGCTAATCCTAATACTAACCATAGTCCTAACCCTAAGCCTAAGTCTTAGTCTATACCTAATCCTAAGCATAAGTGTAACAATAAACCTAAGCCTAGCCCTAACCCTAACCCCAAGCCTCGCTTTAGATATAACCCTAGCTCAAAGCCTAAACTTTACCCTTAACATAACCCTAGCCCTGTCCCAAAACCAAACTTAACACTAGCCCTAAATCTAAAATTAATCATAGCCCCAACCATAGCTCTAATTATATCTAATTATATTAACTACCCTAATCCTAGACCTAATCCTAATGATAACCCTACTCCTAAACCTAGCTCTAATTCTATCCATTACCCTAACCATAATCCTAACACTAATGCTAACACTAGGCTTAAACCTAAACCTATCACAATCCCTAAACTTATCCATTGCCCTAAAAATAACCTGAACCCTAATCCTAAGCCTATTCATTACTCTAACCCTATTCATTACTCTAAACCTAATGCTAATTCGAGCCCTAAACCTAAACCTTAAGCTGTACAGTGACCTTATAAATACACATAGCTGTAAACTTGACCCTTACCCTAAATCTAACCCTTACACTAGACCTAATCATAAACATAAACCGAATCCTATCTCTAACTGTAACACTAGACCTGACATTAGTCCTAGCCCTAATCCTAGCCCTAACCCTAACATGAACACTAGCTCTCATCCTAGCTCAAAACTAGCCTTAATCATAACCCTAACCCTAATTATAACCCTTTCCCTAACCCTAAACCTAGTTATAACCCCACTGCTTACCCTAAACCTAACCCAAACCTTAACCCTAACATAAACCAAGCCCTAACCTTAACCCTAGGAACTAACCCTAACACTAACCCTAGCTCAAATCCTAAACCTAACCCTAATCCTAGCTTTAAGACTAACTATAACTCTTGCCCCAGACCTAGCCCTAATTTTAACCCTATCACTTACCGTAACCTTATTTCAAGCCATAATCTAGAATAACCCTAGCCCTAACCTTACACATTGCCCTAAACCTAGATCTAAACCTAATTGTAAATCTAACCCTAATTCTACATCTAAACCTAACCCTAACACTAGCCCTAATCCTAATGCTAATCCAAAAACTAGCCCTAAATATAGGCTTAGCCCTAAACATAGGCTTAGCCCTAAAACAAAACTGAGCCATAACAATAAACCTAAACTTTTACCTAAACCCAAACCTTACCTTATATCTATCCCTAAGCCTAGCCCTAATTTGAATCCTAATCTTAACCCTAAATCTACCTCTAAACCTGTCTCTGACATTAATACTAACCCTACCTATAAACATCACCCTAAACCTAAACCTTAACCTAACACTAGACCTGGTCCTAAACCTAATTCTAAAACTAGTTCTAATCATAACAGTAGATCTTACATTAGCCACAACCTTAAACCTAATGCTAACCAAAACTAGCCAAATTCTGATACCTAACCCTAGCTTTCACCCTAAACCTAACCCTAACATAGCCATAACCCTAACCCGAAACCTAGCTCTAACCCTAGCTCTAACCATATACTTTACCCTAGTCAAACTCCAACCATAATGCTAACCCTAGTCCTAAGACTAATCCTTAGTCTAACACAAACCCTAACCCTATTACTAGCCCTAACCCTAGCCCTCATTCTTGTTATAACCATAACCCAAATTCTAACCCTAACCCTGACCCTTATTCTGACCCTGAACCTAAACCAAACCCTAACATTAGCAATAACCATAACTCTATATCTAAACCTAACCCTAACACTAGCCCTAAAATAAACCTAATCATAAATCTAGCCATATCTTTAACCAAGACCTAAAAAAAAAAAAAAAAAAAAAAAAAACTAGCCCTAGCTCGAATGATAACCCTTAACCTAAGCCAAACACTAACCTTACCTCTAGACCTAACCAATCCTAATTCTGACTCTAGCCCTAAGCCTAACCCTAATCCAAACACAGATCCTGACACTAACACTAACCCTAGCTATAAAACTGACCCTAACTGAAATCAAAACCTAACACTAGATCTAGCCATAACTGTAAACATAACCCTTACATTACCATAGCACTAAAACTAGCTCTAAACCTAACACAAAACCTAGCCCTAATCCTAGGCTTAAATCTAGCCCAAAGCATAACCCTAACCCTAACCTAATTTATCCCTTTCCTTAAGCCTAACCCTCACGCTAACCCTAACACTCGCCTTAGACCTAAACCTAGATAAAACCCAAAACTGAACCCTAAACATAACTCTAGCCCTGGCCCTAAACCTAAACCTAACCCTAGCCCTAAACCAAATGCTAATACTAGCCCTAATCATAATGTTAACACTAGCCCTAACACTATCTCTAAAATTATCCATTACCCTAAACCGAACTTTAAACCTAATGATAACCCTAGCTCTAATCCTAATAGTAAACCTAATCCTAGACCTAACCCTAAATCTAACACTCTTTGTAGCTTTAACCATAGATAAAACCCTAACACTTACTCTAACACTAACCCTAGCCCAAACCCTAACACTAACCCTAAACCTAAAACTACCCCTTACCCTAACCTGACATCTAACCCTATCCATTTCCCTAACTCAAATGATAATCTTAGCCATAAACTTAACACTAACCCTAAACCTAAAGCTACCACTAACCCTTAACTGAAATCTAACCCTATCCATTACCTAACTCTAAAGATATCCTTAGCTCTAACCCTAACACTAACACTAATCTTAACCATAAATCTAACAGTAGATATAATCCTAAACCTAACCCTCACCCTAGAACTAACCTAGATCAAAACCTAACCTGTACCCAAAACCTGACCCAAAACTTAACCATAGCCCTAGCCCTAACCCTAACTCTAGCCTTAATAGTAATCTAAACCCTAGGCCTTACCCTAGCTCTAATGCTATTAATTACCGTAAAAATATCCTTAACCCAAATGCTAACCTTAGGTCTAACCCTAATCCCACCAATTACTCTAATCTTACCCTGAATCCTAAACCCAAACCTATCCATAACCTAACCCTATTTCTAACCCTAACACTAATTTGAGCCTTAATCCTAATATTTAACCTAACACAAACCCAAAACCAGACCCTGCCCCTAAAAATACACCTTACTATTTACCTGGGCCTTACCCTAAACCTAACATTATACCTAGCTATGAACATAACCTTATAACTATCCCTAGCTGTAACCCTAAACCTTACATTATCCCTATCCCTAAAACTTGCCCTAACCCTAAAACAAACCCTAGCCCTCATCCTAACCCAAAATCTAGCCTTAATTCTAACACAAACTTAACCCTAGACTTAAACCTAATTCTAATCATCGCACTAACCCTAAACCTAGCTATAACCCCATCCCTTCCCCTAAACCTAACCCTAAACCTAATCTGAAACATAGCCCTAACCCTAGGCCTAACCCTAAGACCAATCCTAGACATATTCCTAGCCCTAATTTAGCCCTAAACTTAACACTAACCCTAGCCTTAAGACTAAATCTAACTATCGCCCTAGCTGTATTCCTAGTTCTAAACCTATCCCTTACCATAACCCAAAATCAGGACATAACCTTAGCCCTAACCCTGGCCATAGGCCTATCCCTAAAATTAACCATAACTCGAAATGTACCCCTAAGCCTATACTCACCATATCACTAGCAATAACACTAACATTAATTGTAAAACTACCCTTACCTTAAGCCTTAGCCCTAAAACATAATGAGCCATAAAACTAACCCTACCCTTAACTTAACCAAATACTAAACCTTCATCTAGCCCTAAGCCTACCCGTATTTCTAGTCCTATCCCCAACCCTAAAACTAACCCTGACCCTGACTCTGAACCTAACACTAACCCTAGCTGAAAACATCACCCTGAACATAAACCTAAACATAAAACTAGACTTATCCCTAACTGTGACCCTAAAATTAGCCTTAATCATAACCCTAGTTCTTACATTAGCTGTATCCCTAACACTATCCCTAATGTGCCCAAAATCTAGCCCTAATGCGAGGCCCAACCCTAGCATTAACCCTAACTCTAAACCTCAACCATGTCCTAACACTTACCCTAAACATACCCCTAACTAAAATCCTTGAAATAACCCTAAACCTAACACTAACCCTAACACTAACACTAACCATAAACCTAGCCCTAACCCTAGCTCTAACCCTATCCATTACCCTAACCCTAACCCTAATCCTAACCCTAATGCTAAACCTCTGCCTAACCCTAACACATTCACTAACCCTAACCTATCCATTACCCTAAACATAAGCCTAACACCATACCCTAAACGAAACACTAACCCTAAAACTAGCCCTAATTGTAACCCTAGTTCTTACGTTAGCTGTAGCCCTAAAGCAACACCAAACCTAGCCTAGTCCTAATCCAAGCTCTAACCCTAGCTTCAATCCTAACCCTAAACCTCACCCTAGCCCTTACCAAAACCCTAACCTTAGCCCTAACACTAGCGCTAATCCTATGCCTTACCTTAAGCCAAACTCTAACCCTAAAGCAACCCTAGTCCTAAACCTAATTCTTATCCTAACCCAAAACCTAACTCTATTACTAGTTCTAACCCTAATCCTGAACCTAGCTCTATCTCTATCCCAAACCCTAACCCTGTCTCTGACCCTTATTCTGACAAATAACACTAACCATAGATCTAAACCTGACTCTAACCCTAACTGACCTCTAACATTGGCACTACCTGTATCCCTATATCTAAACTTTACCCTAACACTAGACCTAGACCTACAATTAATCCTTTATCTAGTGATAACTCGAGGCCTAGCTCTAAACAAAAACTCAGTTCTAGACCAAATAATAACCCTTAACCTAACACAAACACTAACCCTACCCCTAGACCAAACCATAGACCTAACGCTGGCCCTAAAAATAAACAACCCTATACTGAACACTGACCCTTACCCTAACACATACCATAGCTCTAAAGCTTATCCTAACAAAAAATATAACCCTAACACTAGGCCTAGCCATATCACTAACCCTGAAACTAGCCATCACCATAGGCCAAAACATACCTCTAACTATTTCCATTACTCTAACCCTAACACTAACGCTAATGCTAACCCTAGCCCTGACCCTCACACTGACTCTAACCCTAATCCTCGTCCTAGTCCAAACACTAGCTCAATCCCTAACCCTTAAACTTAAACTAACCCTAACACTAACACATGGCCTAAACCTAAACCTAACCTTAACCCTATCCCTAATCCTAAACTTAATGCTACCCCTAACCCTAGCTCTAAGCCTACATATTACCTTAACTCTAACCCTAAACTTAATAATAACCCTAGCCCTAACCCTAGCTCTAATCCTACCCATTACCCTAGCCCTAAACTTAACTCTAATGATAGCCCTAGCCATTACCCTAAATCTACCCTAACCCTAACCCTAGACATAGCCATAAACCTAACACTTGCCATAGAGCTAACCCCTCTCAAACCCTAACCATTACTCTAATCCTAAACCTAGGGCCTATCCCTAATCCTAACCTTAAGCCAAAACCTAACCCTAACACAAAATCAAACCCTACCCATTACCCTAAACCTAATGATAACCCTAGCCCTAACCTTAACACTTACCTTGACCCTAACCGTAACTATAACCTATACGTAACCCTAAACCTAACCCTTGCCCTAGAGCTAAACTTAGCTCAAACTCTAAACCATATCCTAAACCTGAACCTAAACCTAACCCTAGCCCTAACCCTAACTCTAGCCCTAATACAAACTATAATCCTAGCCCTAACCCTATCCATTATCCTAAGCACAACCATAACCCTAAGGCTAACCCTAGGCCTAACCCTAACCCTTTTTCTAAATCTAACCCTATCAATTACCCTACACCTAACATGAACCCTAAACCAAAACATATTATTACCCTAACCAAACCCTAATGCTAATTCAAGCTTTAAACCTAAACCAAACCTGAAACCTGATTTTTATTCTAATAATACCCCTAGCTCTAAAACTGACCCTTATCCTAAACTGAACCCTTACACTAGACCTAGCCATAAATCTAACCCTCAATATATCCCTAACATAAGCCTAGACCTGACACTAGCCCTAGCCCTAATTCTTGCCATAACCCTAAAACAAACTGTAGCCCTCATCCAAGCCCTAAACCTAGCCTTATTTATTACTAAACAAAACCATAACACTAGCCCAACAGAATTGTAACCTTTGACCTAGCCCTAAAACTAGCTCTATCCCCATGTCTTCCTCTAAACCTAACCCTATCCGTAAACCTACACCTAAGCCTAAAACTAGGCCTAACCCTAATACAAATGCTAGACCTAATCTTAGCCTGAATTTAGCCCTAAACCTAACCTAACCCTAGCCCTAAGATTAACTCTAACTCTCGCCCTAGTCCTATTTCTAGTTTGAACCCAATCCCTTACCATAATCCTATCACTTGCCTTTACATTAACCCTAACCCTAACCTTGAACATAAAAACCAAACAATAAGCTTACACCTAGCCCTAAACCTAGCCCTAATTCGATTCCTATCCCTAACCCTAAAACAAACACTGACCCTGTGTCTGACCCTAACACTAACCCTATCTCTAAACATCACTCAAAACCTAAACCTAAACCTAACCCTAGACCTAGCCCTAACCCTAACCCTAAAACAAGTTCTAATTTTAACCTTAATTCTTATATTGGCTGTAGCTCTAAACTTAGCCCTAACCTAACCCAAAACCTATCTCTAATCGAAGCCCTAACACTACTTTTAACCCTAACCATAACCCTAATTCCAGCCCTAAACCTTACCCTAAACCTAACCCTAACCCTAGTCCTTGACATAACCCCAAACCTAACCCTAACCTTAGCCTTTATCCTAACCATAACCTAGCCCTAACCCCAGCTGTAACCCTGTCAATTGCCCTAACCCTAATCCTAACCCTAATGCTAACCCTAGGATAACCCTAAACCTATTCCTAAGCCTACACCTATACATTACCCTAAACCTAACCTGAATCCTAAACCTAACCATATCCATAAACCTAATCCTAACCCTCATAATATTAACCCTAAAACTATCTCTAACCATAACCCTGGACCTGATATTAGCCCTAGCCCTAATAAAGCCCTAACCCTAAAACAAACTCTAGCCCTAATCCTATTCCTATTCTTAGTCTTAATTCTAAACCTAACCCTAACCATAAACCTAACCCTAATTTTAACCCTCACCCAAGTTCTAAAGCTATCTATAACATCATACCTAAACATAACCATAACCATAACCCTAGCCATAAACCTAGGCTCAGCCTTAATACTAAACCTACCTCTAATCCTAGCCCTAATTAAGCTGTAATTCTAACCCTAAATCTAACCCTAACACTAACACTAACTCTAATTCTCACCCTAGCCCTATCCCTAGTTCTAACCCTATCACTTATGATAACTCAAACCCTAGACCTAACCCTAGCCCTAACCTTCACTGTAGCCCTAAACCTAGATTTAACCCTAACTCTAAATCTAACCCTAACCCTAAGCCAAAACCACACCTTAACACTAGCTCTAACCCTAATGCTAATTTGAAACTAGCTCCAACCCTAGACCTAGCTCTCAAGCCAAACCCAGGCATAGCACTGACCCTAATCCTTAACCTAAACCCAAACCTAACCCTACACCTAGCCCTAATTTGAGTCCTAATTCTAACCGTAGAACTTATACTAACGCTGACTCTGACCTTAACACTAACCCTAGTTCTAGACATCACTCTATCCCTAAACCTAATCCTAACACTAGACCTCTCTCTTAACCTAACCCTAAAACTAGCCCTAATCATAATGCCAGTTCTTAAATTAGCCATAGCCCTAAACCTAACACAAAACCTAGACCTAATTCAAGGCCTTACCCTAGCTTTCACCCTAACCCTAACCCTGGCCCTAACCTTAATTCAATCCCTTGTTCTAATTCTAGCTCTAACCCAATTACTTACACTTAGTCAAAACCTCAGCCTATTGCTACCCTAGTCCTAACCCTAATTCTATGCCTACCCCAAACCCTAACTCTACTACTAGTCCTAAACCTAGCCCTCATTCTAGCTCTAAACTTAACCCAAACCCTATACCTAACTCTGACAATTATTCTGACCCCAACTATAAACTTAGGTTTAAACCTTACCCTAACCCTTATCTGAAACCTAACACTAGCCCTACCAGTAACCCTAACCCTAAACCTAACACTAACAATAGCCCTAGACCTAAACTTAATTCTAAATATAGCCATAACCCTAGCCTTAGCCTTAACAATAACTCTTAACCTAAACCAAACACTAACTCTACCCCTAGACCTACCCTACTCCTCATTCTGGACCTAACACTAAAACTAATTCTAACCTGAACACTGACACTTACCCTAACAAAAACCCTAACTCTAAACATTATCCTAATCCAAAAACTAACCCTAACACTAGACGAACTCTAAATCTAGCCATAACCATAAGTGTAGCTCTTTCATTTCCCATATACCTAAAACTAACCCTAAACCTCACACAAAATCTAGCCCTAATTACAGCCCTAAACCGAACCCTAAGCATAAACCTAACCCTAAACCTAGCCCTAACCATAACCCAAACCCTCCTTCTAGCCCTAACCCTAGCTCAAACACTAAACCTTACCCTAAACATCAGCCTAGCCCAAACTCTAAACCTCACCCTAACTCTAGCCCTAACCCTAACTGTAACCATAGCCCAAACCCTAGCTCTAACTCTATCCATTACACTAACCATAACGCTATAACTAATGATAACCCAAGCCCTGAATGTAATTTTAACCCTAACTTAGCCCAGACTGTAACCCTAACCCTCGCCCTACCCCTAAATCTAGCTCAATCCCTAATCCTTACACTTAACCTAACACTAACCCAAGGCCTAACCCTAACCCTAACGTTATCCGTAATCCTAACCTTAACCCAGTCCTAACCCTAGTTCGAACCATACCCAATACCATAACCCTAAATTTAACCCTAATGATAACACTAGACCTAAAGCTAAACCTACCCTAACTCAAAACATAAACCTAACCCTAGAACTAACAGTAAATCTAACCCTAACCCTAAATCTAAGCAGCTGAAACCCTAACCCTAATCCTAAACCTAAAACTAATGCTAAGGTTAACCTAAACCTATATTTAATCTGGCATCTAAACTTATTACCCTAACCCTAATGATAACCCTCCCCCTAAGTGTAACACTAACCTTGACCATAAACCTAGACCAAACCCTAAATTAACCTTAGCCATAGCAAAAATCCTAGCTCAAACCCTAAACCATGCCCTAAATCTAATCCTAAGTGTAACCCTTGCCCTAATCCTGCCCATAACCATAACTCTAGCCCTAATTATAACCATTTTCGTAGCACTAACCCTAGGTTTAACCCTATAAATTACCCTAAAAATATCCATAACCCTAATGCTAACCTTAGCCCTAACCCTAAACCTATCAAAAACCCTAACCATATACATTACCTTAAACCTAACCTGAGCCCTAACTTAACACTATCCATTACCCTAACCCTAATTCTAACTTAATGTTAATTAGAGGCTTAACCCTAAACCTTAACCTAACCCAAACCTGAAGCCTGACCCTGACCCTAATAATACCCTAGCTCTTAATCTGACCCTTTCCCTAAATGTAACACTTTAATTTGACCTAGCCCTAAACCTAACCCTAAAATATCACTAATTATAAACCTAGACCTGATATTAGTCCTAGCCCTAATTCTTGCCCTAAACCTAACACAAAACCTAGCCATAATCTGAGCCTTAAATCTCCACTTAATCCTAAACCTAACCATAACTTTAGCCCTAACACTAAAGCTAATTATAAAAATAGCCCTAACACTAACCATAGCACTGAAACAAAACCAAGCAACAGGCCTAACCCTAACCTTAACTTACCAAAACCTAGCACTACAGCTAGAGTAACCCTAGCACTAAATCGAGTCTTAATCATAACCTTAAAAATAACCCTGAACCTGACTTATATCCTAACACTCTTCCTAGCTCTAAACACCACCCTAAACTTAAACTGAACCCTAAAGTAAACCTAGCCCTAATTTGAGTCCTATCCCTAACGCTAAAACTAACCATGACATGACTGATAGCCTAACACTAACTCTAGCTATAAATATCACGCTAATCTTAAACATAAACCTAACACTTGACTACCCTTACACCTAAGCTTAATTGCAACCCTAGTCCTTAGATTAGCCATTGCCCTACCCTAGCATTAAACCTCACACAAAAACTCGCCCTAATCTGAGCCATAATCCTAGCTTTAACCATAACCATAAACCTAACCCTAGTCCTAACCCTATGCCTTACCCTGAGCAAAACCTTCATCCTAATGGTAACCCTAGACCTATCCCTAATCTTTAGGCTAACCAAATCCTAACCCTATTAATACTCCGAATACTAGATCTATTCTATCTGTAATGCTATTTGAAACCCTAACCCAACCCTGACCCTTATTCTGACCATAACATAAACCCTAGGTCTAATCCTGACTCTAACCCTAAACGAAACCCTAACACTAGCCCTCATTGTAACCTTATACCTAAACCTAAACCTACCACTAGCTCTAGACCTAAACCTAATTATAAATATTGCCTGAAATATAGCTCTAGACCTAAACAAAATGCTAGCCACAGCCCTAAAAAACCTTTACCTAACCCAAACACTAACTCTACCCCTAGACCTAAACCTAGTCCTAATTCTGGCTTTCACCCTATCTTTAACTCTAACCCAAACACTGACCCTGGCTTTAACACTAAACCTACCCCTAAACCTTAAACTAACCAAAACCTAAACCTAATTCTAGACCCAGCCATAACCCTAACCTTAAAACTAGCCCTAATCATAACACTAGATTTTACATTACCCATAGCCCTAACCTTAGGCATAAACCTAACTCTAAACATAGAGGTAATTTTGGGCCTAAACCTAACGCTAAGCATAACCCTAACCCTAACACTAGCCCTAACCTAAACCTATCCCTCACTCTGACCCTACAACTAAAACAAAACCTAGCAATAGACCTAACACAAAACCTTAACTTAAACCAAACCCTAAACTACTACAAAAACTAATCCTATCCCTAATCGAGTCCTAACCCTAACCTTAAAACTTACCCTGAACCTAACTCATATCCTAACACTCGCCATACCTCTAAACATGATGCTAACATTAAACCAAACCCTAATAGTAAACCTAGCCCTAACTTGAGTCCTAACTCAAACCCTAAAACTAACCCTGACCCTGACTCCTATCCTAGAAATAACCCAAGCTCTAAATATCACCCTAACCATAAAACTAACAAACACTAGAACTACCACTAACCCTAACCCCAAGCTAACCCTAATTGTAACCCTGGTGCTTACATTACCTGTTGCCCTAACCCTAGCCCCAACATTAACACAAAAATGAGTTTAATCCGAGCCCTACACCTAGCTTTAACACTAACCGTAACCCTAACCCTACCCCTAACAATTGCTCTAACCCTATCACTAAACCTAAGCAAAACCCTAACCCTAAAGGTAACCCTAGAACTAAATCTAATCCTAAATCTAGGCTTAACTCTAGCTCTAGACCTAAAGAAAAACCTAGCCTTAGCCCTAACAATAACCCTTAACTTAAATTAATGCAAAGACTAACCCTACCCCTAGACATAAACCTAGTCCCAATTCTGGCTTTAACCTTAGCTCTAACTCTAACCTGAACACTGACCCTGCCTTTAACACCAAACCTAACTCTAAAACTGACCATAACCCAAAACCTAAACCTAACACTGGACATAGCCATAACCCTAACCCTACAACTAGCCCTAATCATAATCCTAGCTCTTACATTAACCGTAGCCCTAACTCTATGCCTTAACCTAACAAAAAACCTAGAGCAAATTCTAGGCCTCAATCTAGCCCTAAGCGTAACCCCAACCCTAATCCTAGCGCTAACCCTAACCCTAAACCTAACCCTAGCCTTAGTGTTAAACCTTACTCAAAGCCCAACCCATACCATAAATATAAACTTAGACCTATACCTTACTCTAAACCCTAACCCTAGCCCTATCCCTGAACTTAACCCTATCCCTAAACCTAACTCTAAACCTACAACTTTCCTAACCATACACCTAATTGTATTCATAACCCTAGCCTTAACCCTAACCATAATCCTAACCCTAACCTGAAAACTAATAATAGACCAAACCCTAAACCTAACACTCGCCATAGCCCTAACCCTAGCTCAAAACCTAACCCGTACCATAAACCTAAACATAACCTTAGCCTTAACATTAACCCTAACACTAAATCTAACCGTAAAACCTAAACCTAAGCCTACATCTAACCATATCCATTACCCTAACTCTTATCCTAACCCTAATGATAACCCTACACCTAACCTTAACCCTAACCCTAAACCTACCATGATTCTGTCCCTAGACCTAAGGCAAAACCTAATCCTCGACCTAGCCCTATGACTAACACTAGCTGAAACCCAGCCCTTACCCTAAACATAACCCTAGCCCAAAACATAACCCCTATCCTAGCCCTAATCCTAAAGGTAATCATAGCCCAAACTCTAGCTCTAACTTTATCCATTACCCTAACCAAAACCCTAAACATAATGCTAAACCTAGCCCTAACCCTAACCCTAACTCTATCCCTAGCCCTGATTCTAACCTGAAGCCTCAACCTAGCCCTAACACTTAATCAATCCCTGACCCTTACCCTTAACCTAACCTTAAGAAAATGATAAGCCTAACCCTAACCGTAAACCTAGCCCTAATCCTAAACTTAAAACTAGACTTAACCTTAGCTCTAACTCCACCCATTACCCTAACCCTAACCATAAACATCATGATGACCCTATCCCTAACCCTAAGCCTACTCTAATCCTAATTGTAAACCTAAACCTAGACTGAACCATAAACCTAACCGTTGCCACAGTCCTAACCCTAGCTCAAACTTTAACAATTATGCTAAACTCAATACTAACCCTAGTATTAAACCTAAACCTCACCCTAACCCAACATCTAAATCTGTCCATAACCTTAACACTAATGGAAACTCTAATCCTAATACAACACTTAATCCTAAACCTTTCCCTATCCTTAGCACTAACCCTAGCTCAAACCCTAACCAACACCCTAAACCTAACCCTAGCCTTAACCCTAAACCTTACTCTAGCCCTAATCCTAAACATAACCCTAGCTCTAACCCTAGCTGTAACCCTTTTCATTACCCTAATGATAACAATAAATCTAATGCTAACCCTAGGTCTTACCCTAACCCTATCCATTACCCTAAATCTAACCTAAGCACTAAACCAAACCTGAAGCCTAAACCTAACCTTATCCATTACCCTAGCCCTAACTCAAACCTAATGCTAATGTGAGCCATAACCCTAAACCTCAACCTAACCCAAACCAAAAACCTGACTCTAACTATTCTAATACTCCTAGCTATCAACTTGAACCTTACCCTAAACCTAACTCTGAAACTAGACCTAGCCATAAATCTTACATGAAAACTATCCCTAAACATAACCCTTGATCTGATATTAGCCCTAGCCCTAATTCTTGCCATAACCCT
The DNA here is from genome assembly GCF_021218885.2 of Marmota monax. Classification (NCBI taxonomy): domain Eukaryota; kingdom Metazoa; phylum Chordata; class Mammalia; order Rodentia; family Sciuridae; genus Marmota; species Marmota monax. The sequence goes on from NW_026691934.1 coordinate 83,479, forward strand.
AACACAAACGCTAGCCCTCATCCTAGCCCTAAACCTAGCCTTGATCCTAACCTGAGCCAGAACTATAGCCCTATCCCTAATTTTATCCCTCACCATTGTTCTGAACCTAGTTCTAACCCATCCCATCCCCCAACCTAACCCTAACTCTAACTCTAGACTTAACCCTTAAACTAATCCTAGACCTGATCTAGCCCTAATTTAGCCCTAATCCTACCACGACCACTAAGACTAACTCTAACTCTTGCCCTAGCCCCATTCCTAGATCTAACCCTATCCCTTACCATAACCCTAACACTTGCCCTAACCGTAGCCCTAACACTAGGCTTAGCCCTAACCCTAGAACTAACCATAACTCTAAGTCCAACCCTAACCTTAAGCCTAAACCTCACACTAACAATAGTTCTAACAGTAACACTAATCTTAAAACTATCCCTAATCTAGTTCAAGCCCTAAAACAAAACCGCGCCATAGCCCTAACCCTAACACTTAATCTAAACAAAAACCTAACCTTACACCTAGCCCTAACCTCAGCCCTAATTCGATTCCTAGCCTAACCCTAAAACTAACCTTGAGCCTGTCTCTGACCTTAAACTAACCCTAGCTCTAACTTTTGAGAGCCACAGCCAAAGGGGCCCCAGCAAACTACCAGCTGCCAGCAAACTTCCAGCTGCTGGCTGATGATTGGCTCACAGCGGCCCCAGCAACATCCAGCTGATTGGCTCCTCGGCCCCAGCAACATCTAGCTGATTGGCTCCTCTGCGGTGATGCTCATTGGGCTGTTTCCCTGCCCTTTCAGACCATGGAGCTGCTCATTGGGGGACTTTTTTGGCTCCGCCCACGTGACCCAGCCAATCGGCCTGAAGAGCAGGAGGATTGTGGGAGGTGGAGAGAAGCTTGGGTGGGAGAGAGAGGCTTGTGAAAAGCCGGTGGTGGCATTTGAGGCTCTGAGGGTTTTTCCTGAGAGGCTATTTTGTTTGGCGTGTGTGGTTCTAAAAATAAAGTTAGTTTCTTTTGACAAGTGGCTCCTGATTGTGCCCAGCCAGACTGCGGCATTTGGTGGCTCGCACGGGGAGCGACTGAGGGTAAGTGAAACTGCTTTCCTGAGTGCAGGGCGAGAGGATGGGTAGCCATTTTAAGATTCCTCTTCTATTTTGCTTCACTTTTGTTTTAAGTTGCCTGTCCCTGGAGATGAGTGAGACGGAAGAAAAACCGCTCACATCTGAGGAAAAACTATTTACGTCTGAGGAACAGATAGGGAGAAAGGACGGATGCACATGTCAGGAGGATAGAAAGGCTATAATGACTTTTTGTTGTTCCCTTTTTATTTCATTCTGTCTCGGTTTTGTTTGGCGTCATCTTGTTGGGTTGTATTATAGTAGAAATACGGGATCAGAAATTAGTAAAAAACAAACTGAAAGAGTGTTAAGTAAATTGTTAGAGGAAGGAGGCATCCCAGTAAAATCAAGAGCAGTCAGGGCATACGTTGATACAATACAAAAATGTAGCCCATGGCTTTTTAAGGAGGAGTTGTTAAATATATCACAATGGAACCATCATGGTGAAGATTTAAAAAGAATAGAAAAGAAAAGCCCAGGGACTCTGCCAGTTGGCACATTGCCATTGTGGACATTCGTATCTTGTTTGCTTAGTCCAAAGCCTTCAGTTCAGACAATGGTAGAGGAAGGAGAAGACATAATGATTCAAGTAAAAGAGAAGGTCTCTCAAGTTAGTCAGACAGAGGAAAAGATTCAAGTAAAAGAGAAGGCCTCTCAAGCTAGTCAGACAGAGAAAGAAAGTGTAAAACAGAAAAAGCCATCAGGGGGAAAGTTACAACAGGAGACTGCTACTAACACCTTTCTATCACCAGAGGGTGTAAGTGTCCAACCAACAGCACCACCTCTACAGGAGACTGCTACTAACACCTTTCTATCACCAGAGGACGTAAGTGTCCAACCAACAGCGCCACCTGCATATGCTGGGAGGCCCCTAACCCCCGCAGTTGATAGTTGGGATCCTGAGACAAGATCTCAAATATTAACATGCCCTGTATTTGAGGCAGGAGGGCAGCAATTTTACCAAGTTTTAAATTTCAAAACAGTGAAGCAGCTAAAAGAGTCTGTAACAACCTATGGTCCTCAAGCACCCTTCACTGTAAGCATGGTCGAATCCATTAACAACTTGAACATGACGCCAGCAGATTGGGCTAATATGTGTAAAGCTGTGCTAAATGGAGGACAATACCTGTTATGGAAGGTTGCCAATGAGGAATTTTGCAAGGAGACGGCTAGGCGAAATGCAGCAGATGGTTATTCTCAGAGAAATCTAGATATGTTGTTAGGAAAGGGACCTTATGAGGATCAGCAGCAACAAATTGCATATGATCCTGGCGTATACGCACAAATTGCTGCAGATGCAATTAAGGCATGGATGACTTTACAAGGACATGGAGGTTTACAAGGTCAATTATCTACGGTAATACAAGGAGCTAATGAACCTTATGCTGAATTTGTAGATAGGCTTATTCAAACAGCTACCAGAGTTTTTGGGAATACAGAACAAGCAATGCCATTACTAAAACACCTGGCTTATGAGCAAGCGAATCATTGGTGCAGAGATATCATTAGACCATGGAAACATGAAGATTTAAACACATCTTTTAAATTATGTAGAGACATTAATGAACAAGAGCAAGTCGTGGCAGCTGCAGTAAAACAGGCTTTAGATGCCAGAGACATTAATGAACAAGGGCAAATTGTGGCAGCTGCAGTAAAACAGGCTTTAGATGCCAGGCCAAGAACATGCTACAATTGTGAACAAACAGGACATTTTAAAAGGAATTGCCCCATTGGAGGAGGGTTTAACAAAACTAGGTATCAAATGAGTAGAATACCAGGTATTTGCCCACGGTGCCGTAGAGGGAGACATTGGGCTAATGAATGCCGTTCTCAAACCACCATAGAGGGTACTCCATTATCAAAAAATGAACAAGGACCAGGTGTTTATCCACGATATCGTGGAGAAAGTCATCGGGCTCCATTGCCAAAAAATGGACAGGGGGGCCCAATGCTCCGGGGCCCAAAACCACAAATATACGGAGCACTGGAGGAACCCAGCAACCCCAATAGTGTAGTGCCCAGGACACATTGTCCATCAGATCCCTCATCAGACAAACCAGAGGGAGCGCAGGGTTGGACATCTGCGCCTCCGCCACAGCAGTACTAACTCCAGAGATGGGAGTTCAAATCATTCCCACAGGGGTGAAAGTACCTCTTCCCAAAGGAACAGTAGGCTTATTATTGGGATGCAGCTCTTCTACTCTAAAAGGACTTATGATAAGTCCTGGGGTAATTGATCCCGATTATGAAGGTGAAATAAAAATTATAGCCAGTTCTCCAAAGGGTATATCAGTAATTTCACCAGGAGATAGAATAGCACAGTTACTAATAATACCCAGCCTACATGATAAATTTTCCAGTCGTACTGTAGAAAGAGGTTCCAGGGGATTAGGCTCCACAGGTGTAGATTGGGCTATGCTTTCTTTAAATTTAGATTCTCGCCGCATGCTAAAACTAAATATTCAAGGACATGAATTTAATGGACTACTGGATACAGGTGCAGACCTTAGCATCATCTCTCGTCAAGAATGGCCAAACATTGGCCATTACAACAAGCCACTCAAACGCTTCGAGGCCTAGGAGCGGCGACTAATCCCCATAGAAGTGCAATGGTATTAGATTGGAAGGATCCTGAAGGATGTGAAGGAACTATACAGCCATATGTATTGGATCATCTTCCCGTAAATTTATGGGGACGAGATGTCCTAGATCAATTAGGTTTGACATTAACAAATAACATCAACCAAAATGCACCCACTATTATGACTAGACAAGGTTTTAGGAAAGGAAAAAGATTAGAAAAACAAGAACAAGGTATAGCAGCACCAATACAAATAGATCAAGGAAGAGACAGACATGGGTTGGATTTTCAGAAAGGGCCACTGAGACAATAAAAATTACTTGGAAATCAGAAAGACCAGTATGGGTTCCTCAGTGGCCCCTGACTAAAGAAAAGATACAAGCAGCCCATGACCTGGTCAAACAACAATTAGTGGAAGGACATATACAACCTTCTGTATCTCCCCATAATACTCCCATTTTTGTCATCAAAAAGAAATCTGGTAAATGGAGATTATTGCAAGATTTAAGAGCCATTAATAATGAGATGGTTATTATGGGACCTGCTCAATCAGGGATTCCTCAGTTGTGTGCTTTGCCAAAAACCTGGTATGTTTTAGTTATAGATATTAAAGATTGTTTTTTTTTTCAATTCCAATTCATCCTGAGGATAGTCCACGTTTTGCATTTACTATCCCTGCACTGAATCATGAAGGTCCTGATCAGAGATATGAATGGAAAGTACTCCCTCAAGGGATGGCTAACAGCCCAACTATGTGTCAAATTTATGTTAACAAAGTAATCCAGCCACTTAGAAATCAAAATCCTGAACTACAAATATTTCACTATATGGATGATGTATTATTAGCACACAAAGATAAAAACACATTGCTAGAATGTTATGCCACACTTACAAACTTATTAAAAAATTATAATCTAGAGATAGCAATAGATAAAGTACAATTAAATTTTCCAATTAATTATTTAGGAGTTCTATTATCCTCAACCATGGTCCGTCCACCAAAAATTCAAATACGAGTAGAACAACTCAAATCACTTAATGACTTTCAAAAGTTATTAGGAGACATAAATTGGATAAGGCCTTATTTAGGTATACCAACAGGAGAGTTGGGACCTTTATTTGATATCCTAAAAGGTCCATCAGATCCAAATTCACCCCGAATGTTAACGCCTGAAGCAAGAAAGGCATTAAAAATCATTGAAACATATATGGAAAATATGCATTTGGATAGAATTGATATAAGTTTGCCTTTATTATTTATTGTATTACCAACAAAAAATATTCCTACAGGAGTATTTTGGCAAGAAGGTCCATTATTATGGATACATTTATCTTATTCTCCTAACACTATTCTTACTAGGTATCCTGAGGCTGCAGGACAATTAATACTCAAAGGAATAAAAACAGCAAAGGGAGTGTTTGGAATTTCTCCCCATAAAATTATTACTCCATATACTATGAATCAAATTGATGAGTTAGCTAATGAGTTAAATACTTGGGCAATAATCTTGTGCAAATCTAATGTTTCATTTGATAACCACTTACCATCTAATCCTTTATTGTCTTTTTGGTCATTGCATCCTGTAATTTTTCCAAAAATGACAAGAAAAACACCTATCATGAATGCTCCAAATATATTCACTGATGGGTCAAATAATGGTACAGCAGCAGTAGTTTCCCCTGATCAAACTTTTACATTTTTAGTACCCAAACAATCAGCTCAAAAGGTAGAGCTTAATGCAGTTTTACAAGCTTTTCTGATGTTTAAAGTTTCTGTATTTAACTTATTTTCTGATAGTCAGTATGTAGTTAATGCTATAGTATCTCTTGAAGATGCTGGTAGGATTTCCCCTTCTTCTACTGTTTTCTCTTTGCTTTCCAATATACAAAGTCTAATCTGGGACAGAAAAGATCCATTCTTTATAGGACATATCAGGGCACATACAGGATTGCCTGGAGCCCTTAGTTTGGGCAATGATTTAGCAGATAAAACTACACATGACATACATATTTTCTCTACACTAGAAGAAGCTATAAATTTTCATAAAAAGTTCCATGTCAATGCTAATACTTTACAAAAGCGTTTTAAAATAACTAAGGAACAAGCTAGAGAAATAGTAAAACAATGTCAAAATTGTGTGACCTTTTTACCACAAGTTAATCTTGGAGTCAATCCTAGAGGATTGATACCTAACCATATTTGGCAGATGGACGTCACACACTTGCCAGAATTTGGAAAATTAAAATATTTGCATGTTACAGTTGATACTTCTTCTGGATTTTTGATGGGCTCCCTTCATGCCGGAGAAAAAACTAAAGATGTTATAGCTCATTGCTTACAAAATTTTGCCACTTTGGGTGTTCCAAAACAGTTAAAAACAGATAATGCCCCTGGTTATACTTCTACCTCTTTTAAACAATTTTGCTCAACATTTGGCATTACTCATATAACAGGAATCCCATACAATCCACAGGGACAAGGCATAGTTGAAAGAGCTCATCAAACTATAAAAATGTACTTATTAAAGCAAAAAGAAGGAATTGGGAAGGGGTATATATTCCCCAAAGATAAACTTAAAATAACCCTTTTTACTCTAAACTTTTTAAATTTGGATTCATCAGGACTTAGTGCTGCGGAAAGGCATATGTGTCCAAAAAAATGTACATAAGCCCAAGGTACTTTGGAAGGATATTCTAACAGGACAATGGAAAGGTCCTGACCCAGTAATTGTCTGGAGTCGGGGGTCTGTTTGTGTGTTTCCACAGGGAGAACAGCAGCCGATTTGGATTCCAGAGAGATTAACCAAGGTCCTGACCCAGTGATTGTCTGGAGTCGGGGGTCTGTTTATGTGTTTCCACAGGGAGAACAGCAGCCGATTTGGATTCCAGAAAGATTAACTAAAGCGATTTCTACAGACCAAAAAGAAGATGATTTGGCTCAAATCCATAACAACTGATATCCAAAACTCCAGTTTGGCTATTCTTACATCTGCAACAGAACCAGGATGCTTTTTTCAATATCTATTTTATTATTGCCCTTTGCCATATCATGAAGTTCTATTTTGTTTTTTGAGCTCATACAGACCTAGGTTAATGTTTTGCTGATCAGTTCTATTTTTTGACTATAGAGTTTTTAAACATTGCAATGGAGATTTCACCTGTAAAAAGTTATAAGGCCTTTACTATAATGTTATGTGTTGTATGTATTATATTATGTGTGCACACTTGTGTTTTGTGTTATATGTTTGAATGTACGTATGTCCATATATCATATATGATGAGCGCTCATGATAAAATGGATCCAAATATTTTTTTTCACGTGATTTATATGGTTTAATTTAAATTGGGTAAACAACTGTTGAGGATTGTTTTAATATGTAAACAAAAAAGAAGGTTAACAGATCTGTTTGTTTACTTTCACCTTTCCTTTTCATTATATTTAATAATTCTCTTAAAGACAATGTAAATTGTTAAGAAAATTGTTTTCTTTTAGTGCCTTCTGTAATGTTACATAATTTTTTCTTTAGCCATTATTGCCAGAATTCCTATCTTCATCCCAGTGCTAGTGAAGTCAAAGATAAAACCAATCTACAGCTTCTACAATAGCCATCACTGAACTGCTTGCAGAACTTGCCTGGACACATTGTGAGCTCACCTGTATGCATTGTGAACTATCTGTTGGTGCAGCGACTTGTGGTAGTGTTGGGGTATTTTTGCTGATGATGTCACCGGTGGTACAATTTTTCAAAGGAGCCCTCAATTGGCTTAATGTCATGGCATTTTGCATCCTCCTCTACTAGTGATGGTCTAAAATTTGGGGGCCAACAGAGGTTAGGCAAAGAACCTCACCCCCCCAACAGGTGCAAAGGCCTATCCACAAGTATGGCTGTATGCTGGACCGGTAGTCAGTGACGGGTATGATCCAATTGCAGTGGTACCAACCTAAGACAGGAGGCTGACGCCTAGAGGTCAGTTCATCCGATGACGGGTAAGGACCATATGTTGAATTGGACTGCCTAACAGGCACGGTCCCTAAGCCACATGCTTGTTGTTTAAACAGAGAGGGGGAGATGTTGAGAGCCACAGCCAAAGGGGCCCCAGCAAACTTCCAGCTGCCAGCAAACTTCCAGCTGCTGGCTGATGATTGGCTCACAGCGGCCCCAGCAACATCTAGCTGATTGGCTCCTCGGCCCCAGCAACATCTAGCTGATTGGCTCCTCTGCGGTGATGCTCATTGGGCTGTTTCCCTGCCCTTTCAGACCACGGAGCTGCTCATTGGGGGACTTTTTTGGCTCCGCCCACGTGACCCAGCCAATCGGCCTCAAGAGCAGGAGGATTGTGGGAGGTGGAGAGAAGCTTGGGTGGGAGAGAGAGGCTTGTGAAAAGCCGGTGGTGGCATTTGAGGCTCTGAGGGTTTTTCCTGAGAGGCTATTTTGTTTGGTGTGTGTGGTTCTAAAAATAAAGTTAGTTTCTTTTGACAAGTGGCTCCTGATTGTGCCCAGCCAGACTGCGGCACTAACATCGCCCTGAAGTATAT
>NW_026691935.1:0-101199 GCF_021218885.2 Marmota monax
GGTGGTGGGCTGGGCTTTACCTGCTTCTTGGTTTCTTGGCTTCTTGTTTTTGCCCCTAAATGAGGGAGTCCCCTGGACCCTGGGTGTGGCGGTACCTGATATCCCCCTAGCACTTGGTTTAAGAGGTCTCATCCCTTAACCCTGGGTGCTGCCATACCTTATCTTTCCCAGGCATCCATGGTCGAGTGGTTTCGCTCCTTAAGGGGGGGACCCCTGGACCTTGGTTGCTGCCATAACTGATCTCCCCCGGCGTCAGGTTCGAGGGGTCTCTCCCCTAGACAGGGGAGTCTCCTGGACCTGGGTGCAGCAGTACCTGATCTTCCCCGGCACAAATTCCAGGGGTATCATCCCCCTGGATGTTTGGTGCCACCATATCTAATCTCCCACCAACATCCGGGTTCAAGGTGTCTTGTCCCTAGAGGAGGGATACATCTGGACCCTGGGTGTGGCCGTACAGTACCTGATATCCCCCTGGCACCCAGGATTGAGGGGTTTCGCCGCTAGAGGGGGGAGTTCCCTGGTCCCTGGTGCGGCAATACTTGATTTTCCCTGGCACTCGGATTCCAGGGGTCTCACCCCTAGAGGGGGCTTCCCCTGGTCCCTGTGTGAGGCTGTACCTGATGTCCCGCTGGCATCTGGTTTTGAGGGGTCTCATCCCTAGAGGGGGGGACGTCCACTGGTCCCTGGGTGTGGCCTTACCTGATTTACCCCCGGCATCTAATTTGAGAGGTTTTGCCCCTAAATGAGGGAGTCCCCTGGACCCTGGGTGCGGCGGTACCTGATATCCCCCTAGCACTTGGTTTAAGAGGTCTCGTCCCTTAAGGGGGAGTCCCCTGGACCCTGGTTGCCACCATACCTGATCTCCCCCTGGCATCAGGTTTGAGGGGTCTCTCCCCTAGAAGGGGGAGTCATCTGGACTCTTGGTGCGGCCGTACCATACCTGATTTCCCCCTGGCATCCAGCATTGAGGGGTTTTGCCCCTAGAGGGAGGAGTTCCCTGGTCCCTTGTGTGGCAGTACCTGATCTTCCCCAGCACCCAGATTCCAGGGGTCTCATCCCTAGAGGGGGCATCCCCTGGTCCCTGTGTGAGGCTATATCTGATGTCCCCTTGGCACCCGGTTTTGAGGGGTCTTGCCCCTTGAGGGGGCGGGGCATCCACTGGTCCCTGGGTGCGGCCATAACTGATCTCCCCCCCGGCACCTAATTTGAGAGTTTTCTCCCCTAAATGAGTGAGTCACCTGGACCCTGGTGCGCTCGTATCTGATATCCCCCCAGCACTTGGTTTGAGGGGTCTCTCCCCTTAAGGAAAAGTCCCCTGGATCCTAGTTGCTGCCATATCTGATCTCCCCCTGGCATCAGGTTTGAGGGTTCTCTCCCCTAGTGGGGGGAGTCCCTGGAACTGGATGCGGCTGTTACTGGATACCTATCTCCCCTGGCACCAGTTCCAAGGGTATCATCCCCCTGGACCCTTGGTTTCACCATATCTAATATCCCCCAGGCTCCCGGGTTCGAGGGGTGTCTCCTCTATAGGGGGGCATGCCCGGGTCAGGTGCAGCAGTACCTGATCTCCAATGGAACTGGGTTCAAGGGGTCTCGTCTCTAGAGGGGGGCATCCCCTGTACACTGGGTGCGGGCATACCTGATCTCCTCCGGGCACCTGGCACCTGTTTCAAGATGATTCCCCATAGAGGGGCGTGTCCCTGGAGCCTGGATGCGGCCGTAACTGATCTCCCCGTGGCAGCTCATTCGAGCGGTCTCACCCCTAGATGGAGGAGTCCCCTGAACCCTGTGTAAGCCCATAGCTTATCTCCTCCCTACACCCGGGCTCATGGGGTCTCGTCCCTACAGGGAGAAATCCCCTTGACCTTGTATGCGGTGGTACCTGATCTCCCCCCCCCCGGGTTCGAGGGGTCTCACCGCTAGAGGGGGAGCCCCTGGAACCTGGGTGCAGCCCTACTGATCTCCCCCGAGCATCCGTGTTTGAGGGGTCTCGCCCATAGATGGAGGAATTCCTTGACACTGGGTGCGGCCGTACCTCATCTCCCCTCTTTTCACATGGGTAAGAGGTGTCTCACCCCTAAATAGGGCAACCCCTGGACTCTGGGTGCAGCCCTAACTAATCTCATACGAATCCTCGTGTTCTTCAGGTCTCATCCCTAGAGGGGGGAGTTCCCTGCATCCTTGGTGCAGCCGTGCCGTACATGATCTTCCTCCGGTATCTGGGTTCGAGGGGTCTCTCCCATAGAAGGGGGAGTCTCCTCGACCCTCTGTGCGGCGGTACTTGATTTCTCCCCGGGTTCGAGGGGGTCTCACCCCTAGATAGGGGAATCCCCAGACCCTGGGTCCAGGCATATCTGATATCTCCTAGCACTTGAGTTTGTGGGGTCTCGACACTAAAGAGTGGGAACCCTGGACACTGGGTGTGGCCTAGCTTATCTCCCACTGACACCCAGGTTCGAGGGGTCTCGTCCCTAGATGTGGGCATCCCCTGGACCCTGGTTGCAGCCAAACCTTCTCTCTCACCAACACCTGGGATTGAGGGGTCTGGTCCCTTGAGATGAGCTTCCCCTGGACACTGGTTGCCGCTGAACCTTATCTCCAACTGACACCTGGGTTCAGGGGTCTCCTCCATAGTGGGGCTTGTCCCCTGTTCCCTGGGTGTGGCAGCACCTGTTCTCCCCCCTCATCAGGTTTGAGGTGGCTCGCCCCTAGGGAGGGTGTCCCTGGACCCTGGGTGCTAAGTACCTGATCTCGCCCCTGCATCTTGTTCAAGGTCTCTATTCCCTAGAGGGCTGAGTGCCCTGGACACTGTGTGCGGCTGTATCTTATCTCTCCCTGAGACCCGGTTTGAGTTTTATTGTCCCTAGAGTAGAGAATCCCCTCAACAATGGCTGTGGCGGTAGCCACCACCCTGACACTCAGGTTCAAGGGGTCTCTCCCCTAGAGGGGTGAGTTCCCCGGACCCTGGGTGTGGCCATACATGATCTCTCCCCAGCATCCGGGTTCGAAGGTCTTGCCCCTCTAGGGGGGAGTCACCTCGGCACTGTGTGCCGTGGTACATGATTTTCCCTCAGTATGTGGGGTCTTGCCCCTAGTGCAGGGAGTCCCCTGGACCCTGGGTGTGGCAGTACATGATCTTCCTCCTGCATCTGGGTTTGAAGGTCTCTCCCCTAGAGGGGAGACTCTGCTCGACCCTGTGAGCGGCAGTACTTGATCTGAACCCGGGTTCCAGGGGTATCGCCCCTAGAAGGGCAAGTACCCTGGACCCTGGTTTTGGCCGTACCTGATCTCCCCCTGGCACTGTGTTTGACGGTGTCGCCCCTAGATGGAGGAGTTCCCTGGACCATGGGTGAGGCAGTTCCTGATATCCCCCCTTCACCCGGGTTCGAGTGGTTTTGCACCTAGAGGGGGCAGTTCCCTAGACCCTGGGTGCAGCAGTAACTGAACTACCCCAGCACCCGGGTTCCAGGTGTCTCGCATCAGAAGTGGACGTCCCTTTGTCCCTGGGTGTGGCTGTACCTTATCTCCCCCCATCAAACGGGTTCCAGGGGTTTTGTCCCTAGAGGAGGTTTTCCCTGGACCCTGGGTACCACTTTACCTGTTGTGCCCCCGACACCCAGGTTTGAGGGCTTTGGCCCCTTGACAGGGGAGTTCCCTGGATCCTGAGTGCAGCAGTACTTTATCTTCCTAGGCACCCAGGTTCCATGGGTCTCTCCCTTAGAGGGGGCATCCCCTGGTCCCTGGGTGTGGCCGTACCTGGTCTCCCCCCAGCACCCAGGATTGAGGGGTCTTGCCCCAAGTTGGGGGCATCCCCTGGTCTCTGTGTGAGGTCATACATGATCTCCACCCAGCCTCAGGTTCGAGGGGTCTTGCCCCTATTGTGGTATGTCCACTAGATCCTGGGTACGGTGGTACCTGATCTCCCCCCTGGAACCCGGGTTCGAGGGGTCTCTCCCCTAGAGGGGGAGTCCTTGAAATGCTGGGTACGGCTGTATTTAATCTCCCTCTGGCTTCCGGGTGCCAGTAGTCTGGCGCCTGGAGGGAGGCGTCCTGGACCCTGGGTGCTGCCATACCTGATGTCTCCATGGCATCTGGTTCAAGGGGTCTCTACCCTAGAGGGGTGAGTGCCCTGGTCCTTGGGTGCAGCCGTACCTGATCTCCCATGGGTCCTGGGTTCGAGGGGTCTTGCTCCTATACTGGGGAGTCCCCTTGACACTGGCTGTCATGGGAGCTCCTCCCAGCACCCGGGTTCGAGGGGTCTCACCCCTAGAGGGGGGATTCCCTTAGACCCTGGATGTGGCCGTGCATTATCTCTCTGTAGTATCCAGGATGGAGGGTCTCGCCTCTAGAAGGGGGAGGTTCCTCGATTCTATGTTTGGCGATATTTGATTTCCCGTGGGGTTCCAGGGTATTTGCCCCTAGAGGGGGGAATCCCCCGGACCCAGGGTTCAGGTGTACCTGATCTGCCCATGGCACCCTGGTTGGTGGGGTCTAGACCCTAAAGAGGAGAACCCCTGGACCCTGGGTGCGGCCGAAACTTATCTTCCACTGGCACCCGTGTTAGAAGGGTCTCACCCCTGGAAGGGGGGCGTGCCCTGGACCTTGGGTGAGGCCATACTTGATCTCCCCCAAACACCCAGGTTCGAGGGGTCTCATCCCTAGAGGGGAGTGTCCACTTGTCCCTGGATGCGGCCGTACCTGATCTCCCCATGCACCCGGTTGGAGGTGTGTAGCCCTTAGAGGGGAGAGTCTATTGGACCCTGGGTACGGTGGTACCTGATCCCCACCCTGTATCTGTGTTCGAGGGGTATCTCCTCTAGAGGTTGGTGTCCCCTCGACCTTGTGTGCAATGGTACCTGATCTACCCCCGGGTTTGAGTGTTCTCGCCCCTAGATAGGGGAGTCCCCTGGACCCTGGGTGCCTCCTTACTTGATCTACCCCAGGCACCTGGTTTGGAGGAGTCTCGTCCCTAGAGGGGGGCTTCCCCTGGACCCTGGGTGCAGCCGTTCCAGATCTCCCACAGGCACAGTGTTTAGGGGTCTCACCCTTAGAGGGGGGATTTCCCTGGACCCAGGGTGTGCCCGTACTGATCTCCCCACTTCACCCGGGTATGAAGGGTCTCGTCCCTACAGAGGGGGAACCCTGGACCCTGGGTATGGTTGTACCTGATCTTCCCTGGCACCCGAATTCCAGGGGTGAGACCCCTGGGGGGTGTTCCCTGGACCCTGGGTGCGATCAAACCTTTTCTCCCACCAACAACCGTGTTTTAGGGGTCTTGTCCCTAGATGGGCATCCCCTTGAACCTGTGTGGGGCCGAACTTTATCTCCCACTGACACCCAGTTTCAAATGGTCTCGTCCCTAGAGGAGGGAGTACTCTGGGTCCTGGGTGTGGCAAGACTGTATCTGATCTCCCCCTGGCACCCAGGTTTGAGGGGTTTTGCCCGTAGAGTGGGGAGTTCCCTGGACCCTGGATGCAGCAGTACCTATCTTAACCAGCATCCAAGTTTCCAGGGGTCTCGACCCGAGAGGGGGACGTCCCCTGGTCCCTGGGTGCAGCCTTACCTGATGTCCCCCCAGCACCAGTTTAGAGAGGTCTCGCCCCTAGACGGGGGCATTCCCTGGTTCCTGGGTGCAGCCGCACCTGATATCCGCCCTGCACCAGGTTTGAGGGTTCTTGCCCCTAGAAGGGGGTGTCCCTGGACCCTGGATGCTGCCATACCTGATTTTACCCCAGTACCCAGGTTCCACGGGTATTGCCTCTAGAGGGGAACATCCCCTGGACCTGTGTTTGGCAGTACTTGATCTTCCCACGCACCAGGTTCGAGGGATGTCGCCCCTAGAAGGAAGAGTCCACTGGAACCTAGGTGTGGTGGTACCAAATCTCCCCCCGGTACCCGGGTTCAAGGGGTCTCGCCCCTAGAGGGGTGAGTCCCCTGGAACCTAGATGTGGAAGTACCTGATCTTCCCCAGCACTTGGATTTTAGGGGTCTCCTCGCTAGAGGGGGACGTCCCCTGGTCCCTAAGTGAAGCCGTATCTTATCTCCCCCTGGGACCCATGTCTAAGGTGTCTCGCCCCTAGAGTAGAGAGTCCCCTCGACAGTGGCTGCGGAAGGAGCTTGACACTAAGGTTCAAATGGTCTCTCCTCTAGAAGGGGGAGTCCCCTGGACCCCAGGTGCGGCCACACATGATCTCCCCCCTGCATCCGGGTTCGAAGGTCTTACCCCTAGAGGGGGGAGTTCCCTCCACCCTGTGTGTGGCAGTACTTGATCTTAATCAGAGTTCCAGGGGTTTCACCCCTAGTTTGTGGAGTCCGCTGGACCCTGGTTGCGGTAGTACCTGATCTCCCCCCGGGCACCTGTTTGATGGACTCGTCCCTAGATAGGGGAGTTCCCTGGACCATGTGTGCGGCAGTACCTGATCTCCCGCCTTCAAATAGGTTTGACAGGTCTCTTCCCTAGAGGACGGAGTCCCCGGGACCATGTTTGCAGCCATATGGTACCTGATCTTCCCCCGGCACCCAAGTTTGAGTGGTTTTGCCCCTAGAGGGGGGAGTACCCTGGACCCTGGTTGTCGCCGTACCTGATCAACCCCAGGCATCATGTTTGACGGTCTCGCCCCTTGATGGGGGAGTTCCATGGATCATGGTGCGGCAGTACCTGATCTTCCCTAGCACCCGGGTTCCAGGTGTCTCATATCTAGAGGGGGGGGGCGTCCCTTGGTCCCTGGGTGTGGCGGTACCTGATGTTCCCCCGGCACCCAGATTCGAGGGCTTTCTCCCCTACATGGGGTCATCCGAAGTTCCCTGGCTGCGTCTGTACCTGATCTGCCCGCCACACCGGGTTTGAGGGTTCTCGCCCCTTGAGAAGCGTGTCCCTCGACCCTTGGTGCTCCTATACCTGGTATCCCTCCGGCATCTGGTTTGAGGGGTCTTTACCCTAGAGGGGTAGTCCCCTGGACCCTGGGTGCGGCCTTACCTCTTCTCCCCCCAGGACCCTGGTTCACCGGTCTCTCCCCTAGAGAGGGGTGTCCCCTGGACCCCAGGTGGGGACGTACCTTATCTCCCCTCATCACCCATGTTCCAGGGGTCTTGTCCCTTGAGGATGGTGTCCCATGGACCCTTGGTGCCGGTGTACCTGATCTCCCCCCGGCACCCAGGGTTCGAGGGCTTTTGCCCCTTGAAGAGGGAGTTTCCTGGATCCTGGGTGCGTAGTATCTGATCTTCCTCCAGCACCCAGATTCGAGGGGTCTTGCCCCTAGAGGGGGGTTGTCCCCTGGTCCCTGGGTGCACCGTGCCTGATGTCCCTCCAGCACCCAGGTTCGATGGGTCTTGCCACTAGAGGGGTCGTCCCCTGGTCTCTGGGTGCGGGAGTAACTGATCTCCCCACACCAGGTTCCAGGAGTCTTGCCCCTAATGGAAGAAGTCCACTGGACGCTGGGTGAGGTGGCACCTTATCTCTCCCTGACACCAGGTTTTGAGGGGTCTCACGCCTAGAGGGGGGAGTCCCTTGGACCCTGGGTGTGGCTGTACCTGATCTCCCTCCAGCATCCTTGTGTGAGGAGTCTCGCCCCTACAGGGGGGTGTCCCTGGACCCTGGGTGCTACCATACCTGATCTCGTACTGGCATCTGGTTCGAGGGGTCTCTACCCTAGAGGGGGGAGTCACTTGGACCCTGGTTGCGGTCATACCTTATCTCTCCCCGGCATCCAGGTTCAAGAAGGGGGAGTCTCCTCAACACTGTGTGTGGCGGTACTTTATCTCCCCCCAGGTTTGAGGGTTCTCGCCTCTAGAGGGGGGAATCCCCCGCACCTTGGGTCGAGGTGTATTTGATCTGCCCCTGGCACCTGGGTTTGAGGGGTCTCAACTCTAGAGAGGGGGACCTCTGGACCCTGGGTGCATCCGTACCTTACCTCCCAATTGAACCCCGATTAGAGTGGTCTTGCCAAAAGAAGGGGGCTTGCCCTGGATCCTGGGTGCAGCCGTAACTGATCTCACCCAAAAATATGGGTTTGAGGGGTCTCATCCTAGAGGGGGGTGTCCTCTGGTCCCTTGGTGCGGCCATACCTGATCTCCCTCCAGTTTGAGGAATCTTGCCCTTAGGGGGTGTGTCCCTGGATTCTGGGTGCTGCCGTACCTCATCTTCCCCTGACACCTGGGCTCGAGGGGTCTCGTTCCTAGAGGGGTGCATCCCCTGGTCCCTGGGTGTGGTAGTACCTTATCTCCCCTAGGCATGGGGTTCCAGGAGTCTCGCTCCTAGGGAAGGAGTTCCCTGGACACTGTAATCAGCCATACCTTATCACCCCCTGGCACCCAGGTTCGAGGTGTCTCGCCCTTAGAGGTGGGTGCCCCTGTACATGGGTGCGGCCTTACCTCATTTTTCTCCAGCCCCTGGTCCAAGGGTTCTCGCCCCTAGAGGGGGGGAGTCCCCTGGACCCTGGGTGCAGCAGTACTTGATCTCCCCTGGCATCCGTGTTTGAGGAGTCTCTCCCCTTAATGTGGGGATCACTGGACCCTGGTTGCTGCTTTACCTGATCCCCCACCCCCTGCGTCAGCTTCGAGGGGTCTCTTGCCTAGTGGGGATGTCCCCTGGACCCTGGGTGTGGCTGTACCTGATCCCCCCAGGAACCCGGGTTCCAGGAGTCTCCTCCTTAGAGGGGGCTTCCCTGGACCCTGGGTACGGCCATCCCTCATCTCCTCCTGTCACCTGGTTCAAGAGGTTTCCCCCCTTGATGGGGGAGGCCCCTGGACTCTGGGTGCGGTCATACCTGATCTCTGAATGGCACCTGGTTTGAGGGGTCTCGCCCCTACATGGGGGAGATTCTTTAACCCTGGGTGTGTTCATATCTTATATCCCCCGACACCCGGGTTCAAGGGCTCTCCTCCCTAGAGTGGGGAGTCTCCTGAATCCTGGCTGCAGCCGAAATTGATTTTGCCCCACCACCCAGGTTTGAGGAGTCTCTAGCCTAGATGGGGAAGTCCTGTCGACCTTGTGTGCAGTGGTACCTGATCTCCCCATGGGTTCAAGGGGTATCGCCCCTAGAGGGGGGAGTCCCATGGAACCTGGTCTCCCCCCAGCCCCATGTTAGAGGGGTTTCTCCAATAAAGAGGCAGACACCTGGACACTGGGTGAGGCCACACCTGATCTCCCCTGACACCCAGATTCGAGGGGTCTCACCCTTAGAGTGGGCGTCCCCTAGTCTCTGTTCGCAATCGTACCTGATGTCCCCCTAGCACCCGGTATTGAGAGGTCTCGCCCCTCAGGGGGCATCCCGTGGACCCTGGGTGCGGCCGTACCTGATTTCCCCCTGGCACCTGGTTGGAGAGGTTTTGCCCATAAAGTGGGGAGTGCCCTGGACCCTGGGTGTGGCCGTATCTTTATCTACCCCCGGCATCCGGGTTTGCGGAGACTCACCCATAAAGGGGGGAATCCCTAGCCCCTGGGTGGTGCCATAGCTGATCTCCTCCCAGTAGCTATTTTGAGGGGTCTCTAACCTAGAAGGGGGAGTCCCCTGGACCCTGAGTGTGTCCCTAACTGAAATATCCCGGCTCCCGGGTTCCAGGGGTCTTGCCCCTTGGGTGGGGAGTCCCCTCAACACTGGCTGCATTGGGAGTTCCATCCGACACACAAGTCAGAGTCGTCTCTAACCTAGAGGTGGGATCCCCTGGACCCTGGGTGTGGCTGTACCTGATCTTGCAGGGCACCCAGGTTCGAGAGGTTTCTCCCCTAGAGTGGGGAGTTCCCTGGTCCCTAGTGTGGCAATACTTGATCTTCCCCAGCACCCGGGTTTCTGGGGTTCTTACACTTAGAGGGGGCATCCCCTGGTCCCTGTGTGCAGCCTTACCTGATGTCCCGCTGGCACCTGGTTTTGTGGGGTCTTGCCCCTAGAGGGGGTGTGTTCTCTGGTCCCTGGTTGTCGCCATACCTGATCTCCACCCTGCACCGGTTTTGAGGTGTCTCGTCCCTAGAGAGGGGGAGTCCATACGACCCTGGGTGCGGTAGTACCTGATCTCCCCTGGCACCCGGCTTCAAGGGGTCTTTTCCCTAGAGAAGGGTGTCCCCTGGACCCTGGGTGCGGCTGTACAAGATCTACCCCGGCATCGGGTTTGAAGGTCTAGCCCCTGGAGGAAGGAATCCCCTGGACCCTGTGTGTTGCAGTACTTGATCTTTCCCTGGTTCGAGGGGTCTCGGCCTTAGAGGGGGGAGTCCCTGAACCCTGTTTGCAGTTGTACTGATCTCCCTATGGCACCTGGTTTGAGGGGTCCCTACCCTAGAGGTGGGATTCACCTAGACCCTGTGTACAACTGTACCTGATCTGCCCTGGGACCCGAGTTCGAGGGGTCTCTACCCTAGAGGGGGGAGTCCCTTGGACCCTGGGTGCGGCCATACCTTATCTCTTCCTGGCATCCAGGTTTAAGGGTATCGCCCCTACAAACTGGAGTCTCCTCGACCCTGTGTGCGATGGTACTTGATCTCCCCCAGGATTCGAGTGGTCTCGCACCTAGAGGGGGGAATCCCCTGGACCCTGAATACAGGCGTACCTGATCTGCCCCTGGCACCTGGGATTGAGGTGTCTTGACCCTAAAGAGGGGGATCCCTGGACCCTTGGTGTGGCCATACCTGATCTCCCAATGACACTAGGTTAGAAGGGTCTCGCCCCTAGAGGGGGACATCCCCTAGACATTGGGTGCGGTGGTACCTCATCTCCACTAGGCACCAGGTTCCAGGGGTCTCACACCTAGAGGGGGGAGTTCTCTGGACACTGGGAGTAGCAGTACCTGATCGCCCCACATCACCCAGGTTCGAGGTGTCTCATCAGTAGTGAAGGGTATCCCCTGGATCCTGGGTGCAGCCATACCTTACTTGATCTCCCTCAGCACCCGGGTTCGTGGGGTCTGTCCTGTAAAGTGAGGATCCCCTTGGACCCTAGGTACAGCCTTCCCTGATCTCCCCTGGCACCTGGGTTCAAGGGATCTTGTCCCTACAGAGTGGCTTCCCATGGATCCTGGGTGCGGCTGTACCTCATCTCGCCCCAGCCCCTGGTTCGAGAGATTTCGCCCCTAAAGTGGGGAGTCCTCTGGACTCTGGGTGTGGTTGTATCTGATCTTCACCCTGGCATCCGGGTTCGAGGACACTCGCCCATAGATGGGGGCATCCCTGGACCCTCGGAGGTGCCGTACCTGATCTCCTCCCGGCATCTGTTTCAAGGGGCCTCTCCCCTATAGAGGGGAGTCCCCTGGACCGTGGGTGCGGCGGCACCTTATCTCCCCCCGTCATCAGGCTTTCAGGTGTCTCGTCCCTAGAGGGGGAAGTTCCCTGGACCCTTGTTTCGCAATTCCTGATCTCCCTCCGCCACCCAGGTTCGAGGGCTTTCGCCCCTTAGGGGGGAGTTCCCTGGACCCTGGGTGCTGCAGTACCTTATCTTCCTCCGCATACAGTTTCCATGGGTCTCGCCCCTAGAGGGGGGCGTCCCTTGGTCCCTGGGTGTGGCCGTACCTAATTTCCCCCTGACACTCAAGATCGAGGGGTCTCACCCCTAGTGGGGGTCGTTCCCTAGTCTCAGGTTGCGGCCATATCTGATCTCCCCCGCACCAGGTTTGAGAAGTCTTGCACCTAGCCGGGGGAGTCCACTGGACCCTGGGTGCAGTGGTACCTGATTTCATCCTGGCACCCGTGTTCGAGGGGTCGCTTCCCTAGAGGGGAGAGATGCTCGGACCCTGGCTGTTGCTGTACCTGATCTCCCTCAGGCATCCGGGTTCGAGGAGTCTCGCCTCTATAGGGGGGCGTGCCTGGACTCTGGGTTGAACCTGATCTACCCCTGGTATCTGGTTCAAGGGGCTTCTACTCTAGAGGGGGGAGTCCCCTGGACTCTGGGTGTGGCCGTACATGATCTACCTCTGCACCCGGGTTTAATGGGTCTAGTCCCTAGAGAGGGCCTTCCCCTGGACCCTGGGTGCAGCCATACCTGATCTCCCACTGGCACTGGGTTTGAGGGGTTTTGCCCATAACGTGGGAAGTCCCCTGGAAACTGGGTGTGGCCATAATTGATGTATCCCCGGCATCTTGGTTCGAGAAGACTCGCCCATATAGTGGGGCATCCCTGTACCCTGGGTGCTGCCGTACCTGATCTCCTCCCGGCATCTGTTTTGAGGTGTCTCTATCCTAGAGGGGGGATTCTCCTGGACCCTGGGATTGGGCGTACCTGATCTCCCCCTGCACCTAGGTTCGAGGGGTTTCACCCCTAGAGGGGGGAGTTCCCTGGACCCTTGTGCGGCAGTACCTGATCTCCCCCTGGCATCCATGTTCGAGGTGTTTCTCCCCTTATGTGGCACCCCTGGACCCTGGTTGCTACCATACCTTATCTCCCCATGGCATCACGTTCGAGGGGTCTCTCCCCTAGAGGGGGAAGTCCTCTGGACGCTGGATGTGGCCGTATCTTATCTCCCCTGGCACCCGGGTTCCAGGTGACTTCTCCCTAGAAGAGGGAGTCCCTTGGACCCTGGGTGCCACGGTACCTAATCTCCCACCAGCAACCATTGCCAGGGGTCTCGCCTCTAGAGGGGGGATTCCCCTGGACCCTGTGTGCGGCTGTATCTAATCTACCCGTGACACATAATTCAAGAGTTCTTGCCTCTTTTGGGGGAAGCCCCCTGGACCTTTGGTGCAGCCGTACCTGATCTCCCCCAAGCATCCGTGTTCCAGAGTCTCGCCCATTAAGGGGAGGGCCCCTGGAACTTGGATTCTTCCATACCTGATCTCCCCCCGGAATCAGGTTTCAGGATTCTCTCCCCTAGAGAGGGGATTCCCCTGGACCTAGGTGTGGCCTTACCTCATCTACCCTGGCACCCATGTTCCAAGGGTCTCATCCCTAAGGGGTGAGTCCCCTGGAACCTGGGTGCCACTGCACCTAATCTCCCCTGGCACACAGGTTCGAGGGGTCTCACCCCTAGGGGGGTCATCCCCTAGCCCCTGGGTGTGGCCATACCTGATCTCCTCCTGGCACTGGGTTTGAGGAGTCTGGCCCCTAGAAGGGGGAGTCCCCTAAACCCTGGGTGTGGCCCTACCTGATCTCCCTGAGCATCCGTGTTCAAGGGTTCTCGCCCCTTAAAGGGGGGATGGCTAGACCCTGGTTGCTGCCATACCTGATCTTTCACCAGCATATCTGGTTCGAGAATTCTCATTCCTAGAGGGGGACCATCCCCTGGCCTTTAGGTGTGGCCCTACCTTATCTCCTACCAACACCCAACTGTGAGTGTGAGGGGTCTTGTCCCTAGAGGGCGGAATCCCCTGGACCATGGGTTGACTGTACCATACTTGATCTCCCCCAGACTCCCAGGTTCCAGGGTTTTTACCCCTAGAGGGGAGAGTTCCCTGGACCCTGGGTGTAACAGTACCTGATCTTCCCCAGCACCCAGGTTCCAGGTGTCTCACCCTTACAGGGGGGTGCCCTTGGTCCCTGGGTGTGGCCGTACCTGATGTTCCCCCAGCACCCAAGTTCGAAGGGTTTTGCCCATAGAGGGGGGGGCATCATCTGTTCCCTGGTCCAGCCGTACATGATATACCCGCCACACTTGGTTTGAGGTTTCTCACCCCTGGAGCTGGGCGCCCCTGGACCCTGGGTGCGGCCATACCTGATTTCCCCCAAGCACCTGGTTCAAGGGGTCACACCCCTATAGGCGGGAGTCCACTGGAACCTGGGTGTGGCTGTACCTGATCTCCCCCTTGCACCGTGTTTGAGGGGTCTTGCCCCTAGAGGGGAGAGTCCCCTGGACCCTGGGTGCAGCCATACCTCTTCCCCCCCCACATCCTGGTTCGATTAGTTTCTCCCCTAGAGGGGGTGTCCCTGGACCCTGGGTGCTGCTTTACCTGATCTTCCCCTGGCACCTGGTTCTCGAGGTTTTGCCCCTAAAGTGGGGAGTCCCCTGGACACTGGCTGGGATGGGAACTGTTCCTGGCACCCAGGTTCGAGGGTTCTCTCCCCTAGGGAGGGGATTCCCTTGCACCCTGGGTGCGGCTGTACCTTATCTCCCCCTGGCATCAGGTTCGAGGATCTTGAACCTGTGTGTGGCGGTACTTGATCTCCCCTAGGGTTCGAGGGGTCTCGCCCAAGATGGGGGAGTCCCCTGGACCCTCATCTGCCCCTGGCACCCGGCTTTGTGGTGTCCTGACCCTAATGAGGGGGACCCCTGATCCCTGGGTGTGGCAGTACATTATCTCCCAATTGCACCCGTGTTAGAGGTGTCTTGCTCCCAAAGGGGGCCCTCCCCTGGACACTGGGTGCAGTCATACCTCATCTTCCCTGGGCACCAGGTTCCAGAGTTCTGGCCCCTAGATGGGGGAGTTCTCTGGACATTGGGAGTGGCAGTACCTGATCTCCCTCCGGCACCCAGGTTGGAGGTGTCACACAAATAGAGAAGGGCATCCCCTGGTTACTGGGTGCATCTGTACCTTACAGGATCTCTCCCTGGGCACCTGGGTTTGAGGGGTCTCTCCACTAAAGGGGGGAGTCCCTTGGACCTTAGGTGCGACCTTACCTGATCTCTCCCAGAAACCGGGTTCAAGGGATCTCATCCCTAGAAAGGGGCTTCCCCTGGACCCTGAGTGAGGCCATACCTGATCTCTCCCCAGCACCTGGTGTGAAAGGTTTTGCCCCTAAAGTAGGGAGCTCCCTGGACCCTGGGTGAGGCTTTATCTGATCTACCCCTGGCATCTGAGTTCGAGGAGACTTGCCCATAGAGGGGGGCATCAATGGACCCTAGGAGCTACTGTACCTGATCTCCTTCCCGCATCTGTTTTGAGGTTTCTCTCCCATAGAGGGTGGAGTCCCCTAGACCCTGAGTGCTGCCTTACCTGATCTTGCCCCAACACCCAGGTTGGAGGGGTCTCGACCCTAGAGGGGGTCGTTCCCTGATCTCTTGGTGTGGCCTTACTTTATCTCCACCCTGCACCAGGTTCGAGGAATCTCGCCCCTAGTGGGGGGAGACCACTGCACACAGGGTTCGGTGGTACTTGATCTCCCCCAGGCACCCAGGTTCGATTGGTCTCTCCCCTAGAGGGGGGAGTCCCTTGGAGCCTGGGTGCAGCGATACCTGATGTCTCCCAGCATCCATGTTCAAAGGGTCTCTCCCGTAGAGGGGGGAGTTCCCTGGACCATGGGTGCAGCCGTACCTGATCTCTCAATAGCACCTGGGTTAGAGGGGTCTTGCCCTTAGAGGGGGGCATCCCCTGGACACTGGGTATGGTGTAGCTCATCTCCCCTGGGCACGGGGTTCCAGCGGTCTTGCCCCTAGAAGGGGGAGGTCCCTGGACACTGGGAGCGGCAGTACCTGATCTCCACTGACACCCAGGTTCGAGGTTTCTCACCAGTAGAGGAGGGGGTCCCCTCTATCCTGGGTGAAGTTGTACTATACATGATCTCCCCCGTGGGCACCCTGGTTCTAGGGATCTCTCCCCTAAAGGGGGGAGTCCCTCGGACCCTAGGTGCGGTCATACCTGATTCCCCCCGGCACCCATGTTCAAGGGATCTCGTCCCTAGAGAGGGGCCTTCCCCTGGACCCTGGGTGCGGCACTGTTCTCGCTCCGGCACCTGGTTCAAGAGGTTTTTCCCCTAAAGGAGGGTCCCCTGGACCGTTGGTGGGGCCATATCTGATCTACCCCTGGCACACAGTTTCGAGGTGTCTCTCCAGTAGAGGAGTGCATCCCCTGAACGATGGCTGCTGCCCTACCTGATCTACCCTAGGCACCGGATTGGAGGGCTCCCACCCTCAGAGGCGGGCTCCCCTTGACCCTGGGTGCGGTTGTACCTGCTTTCCCCCCAGCACCTTGTTTGAGGAGTCACGCCCCAGTAGGGCAGAGTACCCTGGGCCTGGGTGCGGCTGTACCTGATCTTTCTCCGGCATCCGTGTTCCAGGGACTCCTGGATCCTAGTTACTGCCACACCTGATCTGCCCCAGCATCAGGTTTGGGGGGTCTCTCCCCTAGAGGGGGGAGTCCCCTGCACTCTGGGTGTGGCCCTACATGATCTCCTCCGGCACCTGGTTCCAGGTTCTTTGACCCCTGGACGCATGGTGCCACCATACCTATTCTCTCGGCACCCGGGTTCGAGGGGTCTTGCTCCTATAGAGGGGCATCCTCTGGTCTCTGGGTGTGGCAGTACCTGATCTCCCCTGGCACCCGGGTTCAAGGGGTCTCATCCCAGAGGGGGGCATCCCCTGTACCCTGGGTGAAGCCATAACCGATCTCCTCTTGGCACGTGGTTTGAGAGGTTTCCCCACCAGAGGGGGGAGTCCCCTGGACCCTGGGTGTGGCCGTAACTGTTCTCCCCATGGCACTTGGTTCTAGGGGTCTCACACCTAGAGAGGGGAGCCCCTGAACCCTGGGTGTGGACATACCTTATGTCTCTCCAACACCGGGTTCAAGAGGTCTTGTCCCTAGAGAGGGGAGTCCCCTTGACCCTGGTGCGGCTGTACCTGGTCTCTCACCGCCATCTAGTTTGGAGGAGTCTCGCCACTACAGGGGGGCATCCCTGAACCCTAGGTGCTGCCTTACCTGATCTCCCCGTGCATCCGGGTTCGAGAGGTCTTGCTCCTAGAGTGCGGAGTCCCCTCGACCCTGGCTGCAGTGGGAGCTCCCCCACTGCAGTGGTTGCTCCCCCGACACACGGGTTCGAGGGGTCTATCCCCTAGAGGGGGGAGTCACCTGGACCCTCGGTGCAGGCATACATTATCTCCCCCCGGCTTCTGGGTTTGAGGTTCTCTCCCCTAGAGGTGGGGGACTCCCTTCCATCTGTGTGCGGTGGTACTTGGTCTCCCCCCAGGGTCGAGGGGTCTGGCCCCTAGAGGGGGGAGTCCCTGGACCTTGGGGCGGCCATACCTGATCTCCAATTGGCACCCAGGTTCGATGGGTCTCGAACCTAAAGAGAGGACCCTGGGTGCAGCCATACCTGATCTTCCCCTGGCACCAGGGTTAGAGGGATCTGGCCCCTAGAGGGGGGCGTCCCCTGGACCCTGGGTGCATTCGTACCTGATCTTCCCCCAACACCCGGGTTCAAGGGCTCTTGCCCCTAGAGGGGGAATTTCCCGGGACCCTGGATGTGGCCGTACCTGATCTTCCCTCGGCACCGGGTTCGAGGTGTCTCGCCCTTAGAGGTGGGTGCCCCTGGACCCTGGGTGCGGCTGGAACTCCTTTCCCCCTAGCACCTGGTCCGAGTGGTCTCGTCTCTAGAGGGAGGAATCTCCTGGACCCTGGTTGTGGCAGTACCTGATCTCCCCTCGACATCCGGGTTCTAGGGGTCTCACCCCTTAATGGAGGGACAACTGGACCCTGGTTGCTGCCATACTTGATCTCAACCCAGCATCAGCTTCAAGGGTCTTTCTTCTAGGTGGGTTGTCCCCTGAATCCTTGGTGCAGCAGTAACTGATCTCTCCCAGCACCTGGCTTCCAGAGGTCTAATCCTTAGAATGGGGCATCCCCTGGACAATGTGTGCGGCTCTCCCTGATCTCCTCCCTGCACCTGGTTCGAGAGGTTTCCCTCCTAGAGGCGGGAGTCCCCTGGACCCTGGGTGCGGCCACACCTGATCTCCCCATGGCACCTGGTTTCAGGGGTCTCGCCCCTAGAGGGGGGAGATTCCTAAACCCTGGGTATGTCTGTATCTTATCTCACCTGACACCTGGGTTCAAGGGGTCTCGTCCCTAGAGGGGGGAGTCATTTGGATCCTGGGTGTGGCAGAACCGGATCTCACCCTGTCACCTGGGTTCGGGTTCGAGTGGTCTCGCCCCTAGATGGGGAAGTCCCCTCGACTTTGTGTGCGGAGGTACCTGATCTCCCCACGAGTTTGAGGGGTCATGCCAATAGAGGGGGGAGTCCCCTGGACCCTGGGTGCAGCAGTACCTGTTCTCCCCCCAGCACCATGTTCAAGGGGTCTCGTACCTAGAGGAATGTGTTTTCTGGACCCTGAGTGTGGCCGTACCTGATCTCCCCCCTTCACCCTGAAACAAGGGATCTCCACCCTAAAGAGGGGTAACCCTGGACACTGGGTGTCACCATACCATACCTTGTCTCCCCCCTGCACCCAGGTCAAGGGGTTTTGCTCTTAGAATGGGGAGTCCCCTCTACCTTGTGTGTGGTGGTACATGATCTACCCTAGAGGGAGATGTCCCCTGGACCCTGGGTGCAGCTGTACCTCCTCTCCCCTGGGCACCATGTTCGAGGGGTCTCGCCCCTAGACGGGGGAGTTCCCTACACCCTTGGTGAAGCCCTACCTGATCTCCCCTTCACCTGGGTATGAGGTCTCTCGCCCATAAAGTGGGGAACACTGGACCCTGGGTTTGACCCTTCCTGATCTTTCCCGGCAGCCAAATTCCAGGGTCACACCCCTAGAGTGGGACGTCTCTTGGACCCTAGGTGTGGCCGTACCTAATCACACAGACACCCAGGGTTGGAGGGGTCTGGTCCATAGAGGGGGAGGTCCCCTGGATCCTGGGTGCAGTTGTACTGCAATTGATCTCTTGCAGGGACCCAGGTTCGAGGGGTTTCCCCCCCTAGAGGGGTGAGTTCCCTGGACTCTGAGTACGGCCATACCTGATCTTCCCCGGCACCCAGATTCCAGGGGTCTCAGCCCCAGAGGTTGGGGTCCCCTGGTCCCTGGATGCGGCCTTACCTGATCTTCTGCGGCACCTGATTTGAAGGGTCTCTCCCCTAGAGGGGGGAGCTCTTGTACCCTGGCTGTGGCCGTACCTTATCTTCCCCTGACACCTGGGCTTAAGGGGTCTTCTCCTTAGACAGGGGATTCCCCTGGATCCTAGGGGCCGCTGAATGGGATCTCACCCTGTCACCAGGGTTCGAGGTGTTTCAACCCTATTGTGGAAGTTCCCTCTACCTTGTGTGCAGTGGTATCTGATCTCCCCATAGGTTCGAGGGGTCTCATCCCTAGAGGCGAGAGTTCCCTGGAACCTGGGTACAGCCGTACCTGACCTACCCCCTTCACCTGGGTAGAGGAGTCTTGCCCCTAAAGAGTAAGCCCCCTGGATCCTGCATCGGGCTGTACCTTACCTGGTCTCTGCCAGGCACCCATGTTCGAGGGTTTTCTCCCCTAGGGGGTTGCCGCAAAATAACCGGGGGGTGACGAACAACTTCTTCTACAAGCAGAAGGGGAGGATACAAAATGCCACAATACCAAGCCAACTGATGGCTCCATGAAAGAAGCTCTTGGAAAAATTATACCAGCAATGGCACCGTTTGCAAAGATACCGAGTTACAATTTGTTGTAGATTACAGTTTGTTGTCTCAGTCCAGGTAAAGCAGTGTCTCAATAGATTAACTCACAGTCTAGGTAAATCACAGTCCAGGTAAGTTTTGCAGGCAGCTAGCTTAAATCACAGTCCAGGTAAGTTCTGCAGGCAGTTAGCTTGATCCGAACTCTCATCCAGTTCTCAGCAACACTGGAAATTCTTCCACCCTTGTCTTCATTGGCACTGGGATGAAGGCAGGAACTCTGGCAATGATTCTAAAGAAAATCCTGTAGCATTCCACTAAGAAAACAACTTTAGGAACAATTTAGTACATTATCTCAAGGTTTTTTACATTTGAAATAAGCCTTAATAGTGCTCATTACTCATTAGCTTCCAGGTGTGAGAGAACCTCCTCTGAACTTTCTTTCTTCTTCTTTCTGACTAGAGTTCCTGGGCTTTTATCAACACATGCCCTAATTGCTCTTGGTTCCATTGGGGTGCCTCTTTCCCTTATCAATTTACTTCTCACCCCTTCCATATTTTCATCATAAAGACAATACAACATTTCAAGACAAAACAAGACACAAACAAACTGTATCAATCTTCTCCGTTTTCTCAAAATGGCCATTTTTCCTCTCGCCCTATCTGCCTAGGGACGAGCAGATTTGTTCCCGTCCTATCTATGGACGGGCAGCTTTTTATTTTTTTGTCACTTACCCCCGAGTGTCCCGGGACTCCCCGTAACGGGCCACCATCTGCCGCAGTCCGGGTGCAGCAAAATAACCAGGGGGTGACGAACAACTTGTGTGCATTGATACAGCAGGAGTGGGAGCCCTTTATTGTAGGACAACAGAGGTATTTATACATTCCACACAGCTTATCTTAATTAACATAAACTAGATACAGCAGTCAACCAATAAGAAATCTCCACACTTAATGGCTCGCTGGCGCCACCTCACAAACCACTCCCCCTGGCAAAATGCCAGGCGCCATCCTGACTTGTTTACAGACTCTAACAGGGGGGGAGTCCCCTTGATCTTGTGTGTGGCGGTATCTGATTTCCCCTGGGTTTGAGGGGTCTCGCCCCTAGAGTGGGTTGTTCCCTGGACCTTGAGTGCAGCCATACCTGCTCTCCCCCAGCACCATGTTCGAGGGGTCTTGCCCCTAGAGAAAAAAGTTCTCTGGACCCTGGGTGTAGCCATACCTGATCTCCCCCCTTCACCTGGGTACCAGGGTTCTCACCCTTAAAGAGGGGGAACACTGGATCCTAGGTGGGGCCCTACCTGATCTTCCCCGGCACCCTATTGCCAGGAGTCACGCCCCTGGATTGGGGCATCACCTGGACCCTGGGTTCGGCCATACCTTATCTCCCACCAATACCCAGGTTCAAGGGGTCTTGTCCCTATAGAGAAAAGTCCCCTTGACCCTGTGTGCAGAAATACCATAACTGTTCAACCCCGTGACCCAGGTTCGAGGGGTTTAGCATCTAGCAGGGGAGTTCCCTGGACACTGGGTGCAACAGTACCTGATCTTCCCTGGAACCCGGGTTCCAGGAGTCTCACCCCTAGAGGGGGTCATCACCTTGTCCCTGATTGTGGCCATACTTGAAGACCCCCTGTACCCAGGTCTGAGGGGTCTTGCCCCTAGAGAGGGTGACCCCTGGTCCCTGGGTATGGCCATACCAGATCTACCCCCGGCATCTGGTTTGAGGGGTCTCTACCCTAGAAGGGGGTGTCCACTGGACACTGGTTGCAGCTGTTCTTTATCTCCCCCTGACACCCGGGTTCAAGAGGTCTCGTCCCTAGAGGGGGAAGTCCCCTGAACAATGGGTGCTGGTGTACCTGATCTACCTCCAGCACCCAGGTTCAAAGGCATTCGCCCCTAGAGGGGGGAATTCCCTGGAACCTGAGTGCAGCAGTACCTGATTTTCCCCGGCACCTGCGTTCCAGAGGTCTCACCCCAAGACAGGCCATCCCCTTGTCCCTGGGTGCGGGCATTCCTGATCTCCCTCTCGCACCGGGTTTGAGGGGTCTCACCACTAATAGGGGGAGTCCACTGTACACTGGGTGTGGTGATCTCTGAGTTTCTTCCCCAGTACCCGGTTTGACGAGTCTCTCCCCTAGAGGCGGGAGTCCCTTTGACCCTGGAAGCAGCCGTACCTGATTTCCCCCGGCACTCGGGTTCAAGGGGTCTCATCCCTAGAGAGGGGCGTCCCCTGGACCCTCGGTGCAGCCATACATGATCTACCCCTGGCACCTGGTTCGAGAGATTTTGCCCCAAAATTAGAGAGTCCCCAGGAGCCTGGGTGTGGCCTTACCTGGTCTACCCTCGGCATCCTGGTATGAGATGACTGGGCCCCAGAGGGGGCTTCCCTGAACCCTGAGAGCTGCCCTACCTGATCTCCCCCCAGCATATGGTTCGAGGGGTCTCTACCCTAGAGGGTAGAGTCCGCTAGACCCTGGGTTTGGCCATAAGTGATCTCCCTCGGCTCCCTGTTTTGAGGGGTCTTGCCCCTAGGGTGAGGAGTCCCCTTGACCCTGGATGTGGCGGGAGCTCCCCCGACATGTGGGTTCAAAGAGTCTCGCCCCTAGAGGGGGAGTTCCCTGGATCCTGGGTGTGGCCATACCTGATCTCCCCCCTGCACCCAGGTTCAAGAGGACTTGCCCCTAGATGGGGGAATTTTCTGGACCCTTTTTGTGGCCATATCTGATCTTCCCCCTTCACCCAGGTATGAGGGGTCTCGCCACATAAAAATAAATAAAATAAAGGTATTGTATCCAGCTACTACTAAATAATAATAATAATAATAATAATAATAATAATAATAATAAGGCACAAAAGGAGCCACCAGCCCTGAGGCAAGTGCAGCTCTGGCCACTTTAAGAATTCCTTCCTTCTTTTCAGTCTCTGGTGGTCCACCTTCCCATGTGTCTGATGGGGATTCTTGCCCTCTAGATTATCCCAGGGGAACATATCTAAGATGGTCCAAATCACAAGACTGTCTGCAGGAAACATACTCTGTCAAGACCAGGTTTCAGCATACAAATTCACATTCGTTTTTGTGTTAGTCAGCTTTCCTTGACTCTAACAAATACCTTTGTTAATACATTTAAAAAGAGAAAAGGAATTCTTTCTTTTTTGTTCTGCTTTTGTTTTTGTGCAGTATGCCAGTGGTTGATCTCAGGGTCACTCATCCATGGAGCCAGATCCCCAGCCCTATTTTGTATTTTATTTAGAGACAGGGTCTCACTGAGTTGTGTAGTACCTCACTTTTTGCTGAAGCTTGCTTTAAACTTGCAATCATCCTGCTTCAGCATCCTCAGCCACTGGAATTATAGGCATGCCCCACAGCTCCTTGAAAGAAAAGGAATCTTTTGGCTCACAGTTTTGGAGTCCATGACTGGTTGCCTGGTTGCATTTGGGCTTATGGTGAGGGAGGACATCAGACAGAAGCTTGTATTAGGAAAGCCCATTCACATCAAGGCCAAGTGTAACAGAGGCAGACAGGAAAATACTGGTTTTCTACAATCCTTTTGGGGGGTCACCCTCAATTACCTACAATGTCTCTCTCTCTCTCTCTCTCTCTCTCTCTCTCTCTCTCTCTCTCTCTCTCTCTCTCTCTCTCTCAATTAAATCCAAGGGTGTTCTACCACCTAGATATACACCAGTGCTTTTTGACATTTATTTTGAATCAGGTCTTGCTAAATTGCCAAGGCTAGCCTTGAACTTGTGATACTCCTACCTCAGCCTCCAGAATACCTGGGAATATAGTCTCCCATAAACTCAGCTAGGTCCCACCTCTCAAAGGCTCCACAATGACCACCCAATAGCATCAAGCTAGGGACTACATCTTTAATACATGGCCACTGGGTAGATATTCCAGACCTAAGCCATAGCAGCTTACTCACTGGTCTCTAACCTTCCCTACTTTCAGGAGAAATTTCACACAGTCCCCGTGCCTCCATCTCTCCAGCCTCAGAGAATCAAACTCTTCACGGCCTCTCAAAGAAGCTGGACTAGAGGTACAGAAATAGATAAAACATCTCCAATTTTTTGCATGCATGTGTTCCTCAGAAGGTGAATAACTGTCTAAAAATGTCTTGTAAAATCATCTAATACCTATAGATACTTTTATATCCTCTTTGTGGATTAGGAAAATGTTAAGCTGGCAGGATTTTTGCAGTGAGACAAGTTCTAAAGTTTTGTCTGTAGAAATTTACATCTTCTTTTGATAACTAACTTGCTGCTTTTGCAGTTTTGAAATCTTGGTGCTTCATCATTATTTCCTCAGGCATGACCCTTCTTATCTATTGGGGTTTTGGGGAGATGCAGTGACATCACTGATGCTTGCTAGGTCCCAAGCAGAGTGCCCAACACTTATTAAGACTCAGATATTGATTGACATTATTTCGCCCACATTCCTGTGCCCTAAAGAAGATGTAGCACATCAGAAACTTTTGATAAATGTTGATGAATGAGTTTTAGATACACCTCGATGTATTTCAAGGTAGATTAAAATAAGTACTAAGTAGCTACAAGTTTTGTATGGTCACAACCAAGAGCAGTGACAGGTTATTCTGCCTGGTGCATCCTGAGAAAGTTTTGGCCAAGAAATGTCCTTTGGGATTTGTGTCACTGGGACTGGAGCATATGGAGCATGCAGATGGGCTTTCATTTATGGGTGGCACTGGGTTATTATTTGGTCCAAACCATGTTTGTTTTGTGGGCCAGCCTCTCTCAGGTAGAGCTCTTTCCATTAAAAGTGATAGAAG
The DNA here is from genome assembly GCF_021218885.2 of Marmota monax. Taxonomy (NCBI): domain Eukaryota; kingdom Metazoa; phylum Chordata; class Mammalia; order Rodentia; family Sciuridae; genus Marmota; species Marmota monax. The sequence continues at coordinate 24,001 of NW_026691935.1, forward strand.
ATAGACTTTAACCAACTTAAACAGTAAAGGGAAAGATTTTCTAAATGTGCAATGTGGAAGCACAGGTTTCACCAGAAGGCCCAGCTTGATTTAGGCTTTTGGATGCCAATAGGACCCACTTTGCAGTTCTAGTTGTTCTCAATACAGATTTCATTCTCATTCCAGGAGCCAGTTCCCCTCTGCAGGGACAAGGTGTTGGGTACTTCCAAAACTGCCTATTTCTAGTTTAAATCCAGTGAAATGAAAGTCCAGCATGTCTCCATTTTTACCTCCACCACAGCAGTCCTGACATCCGATGTAATCACCTGGCCTTAGTTCCATTACTCTGCCTAGAAGATTCCTTTGGGTGGGGAGGTGCTGCTAGGGGTTTCACCCCAAGATGAGGCACCAGAAACTCCTGAACTGATAGTGGGAAGAGACCAAAATGCATCAGTTTTATTAGTATAAGATACTATAATGTGGGTTTTAAATTACTATTAAAGGCCACACTACAACTGTTATATTAGTAGCTATAGTGTTGATATTTATTAATATAAAAGGCCACAGGTCAGCTATTATATTACTTTAGTACAGTATATTATTGATATTACATTAATGCTGAAAGCCACATAGCAGCTATTATATTGGTTCTAGATGCTATTCCATACATATAACATTATAATTAAATGTCACCGATCATCTATTATATAATTTTTAGATGTTTTCATATGAATGTTACAATAGAGTAAAAATTAAAGGCAGCTATTATACCAGTTTAAGATGCTATAGTATAGATATTATATTAGAATTAAAGGCCACAGGGCAGTTATTATATCTGTTTAAGATACTATATTATGGATATTATATTAGTGTTAAAGGACACAGATCAGCAATTATTTTAGTTTTAGATGCTACACTATGGATATTTATATACATATTAAATGACATGGGACAGATACTATATTAGTCTAATATTCTATAATATTTATCTTACAGTAATACTAAGGGCACATGGCAGCTATTATACCTGTTTCAAATGCTATAGTAAGGATGTTACAATAACACTAAAGGCTATAAAGCAGTTTTATATAAATTTCAGAAGCTACAGTTTGGGTTTTATATTAAAGTTCACAGTTCATCCTTTATATTAGTTTCAGGTGCTATAGTATAGATATCATGTTAGTATGGAAGGGCACAGGGCAGGTATAATATACATTAGGATGCTATAGTACAGATAATACATTAGCATCAGGGACCACAAACCAGCTATTGTATTAGTCTTAGGTGCCATATTAATGCTGAAGGTCACAGTGCAGCTATTATGTCAGTCTTAGATGCTTCAATATGGATATTACTTTTAAATGTCATAGGCAAATATTATATCAGTTTTAGATGATATTGTATGGATATCATATTAGTGTTCAAGGAAATAGGAAAGCTATTATATCAGCTTTGGATGCTATAGTATGGCTATTACATCAGTTTTGAAGACCACAGGTCAGCTATTATACTAGTTGTAGATGCTCTCATATGAATATAATATTAATGTTAAAGGCCATAGGACAGTTCTTTGTCAGTCTTAGATGGTATAATATGGATATCATAATAATAATAAAAGGTCACAGCATAGCTATTATATTGGCTTTAGATGTAATATATTGATATAATATTAATATTAAAAGTCACAAGATAGCTATTATATCAGTGTTTGAAACTAGATTATGGGTATCATATTAATATTAAAGGCCAGGAAAGAGCTAATATATCAGTGTTTGAGGTTATAGAATATATGTCTTATTAGTAACAAAGGCTATAGAGAAGCTATTGTGTGAGTTTTAGAGGTCATAATATGGCTATTAGGAGGTAATTTAAGTTCAAATGGCAGCTATCAAATTGGTTTTAGATGCTATAGTCTGGATATCTTAATAGTATTAAAGGCTACAGGGCAGGTATTATATTAAAGATGCTAGAATAGGGGTTGGGGTTGTGGCTTAGTAGTAAAGCATTTGCCTAGCATGTTCAGGGCACTGGGTTGAGTCCTCAGCACCACATAAAAATAAAATAAAGGCATTGTGTCCAACTACAACTAAAACAAAATATTTTTTAAAAGAAGATCCTAGAATATATTATATTGGTATTTAAGGCCAGAGGACAGCTAAATATTAGTTAAGATGCTATAGTTTAATTTTTTATTAAGATCAATGGCTACAAGGATATATTGTATCAATTTCAGGTGCTGTATTATGACTATTACATTGATATTAAATATCATAGTACAGCTATTATATTAGATTTAGATGATATGATATGAAAATTACATTAATATTAAAAGCACAGAGCAGCTATTAGTTTTCAAAGATATAATGTGATATCATATTAAGGGCCATAGGGCAGCTAATATATTGCTTTTAAATACTGCTGTATGGGTATCTTTTTGTGTGACAGAGCACTATTACATTAGTTTTGGATGCTATAAAATTGACATCATATTAGTATTAAAGGCCACATGGCAGATATTATATCAGTTTAAAATACTGTCAAGAGGACAGCTATTGTACTGGTTTTAGATGCCACACTATGGATATTATATTAATTTCAAAGGCCACAGGGAAACTGTCACATAAGTTCTAGATGCTATAGTGAGGATATTATATAAGTATTAATGCCACAGAGCAGCTCTTATATTAGTACTAGATGCTACACTATCAATAATAGTATTAAAGGCCACAGTAACAGTGATTATATTAGTTAAGATGCTATGGTATGAATTTTATATTAACAATAAAGGTCACAGGGCAGCACTATGTCAGTATTAGATACTGTCATATTGATGTCCTATTAGTAATAAAGCTTTTGTGTTAGTTTTACATGCTAGAAAATGGATATTATAATCACAATGAAATCCAGAAAGCTGCTATTGTATAAGCTTCAAATGCAATAATAGGGATATTATATTAGTATTAAAGGCCACAGGGAAGCTTTAGAGTATAGTTTTAGATACTATACTATGAATATTATATAAGTATCAAAGCCACAGGTCATACATTAGCATTAGATGCTACACTATAGAATTCATATTAGTATTAAAGACCAGTGTTAGCTATTGAATTAGTTTTACATATTATAATATGGAGATAATATTTATTGTAAAGGGAAGACAACTATTATATTAGCTTTAGATGCTATAGTATGGTTATCATATTAGTATTAAATGCCACAGCACCAGCTACTGCATTAATTTTAGCTGCTCTACTGTGGACATCATATTTATATTAAAGGAAACAGAGAAACTATTACACTGGCTTTAAAAGCCACAGGACAGGATTGTGTTATCTTTAGAAGCTACAATATAATATTAATAATAAGTAAAGGGGGCAGTTGGTATATTAGTTGCTATATATAGATATCATGTGAGAATTTCAGGCCTCATATAGCTATTATATTATGAATATCATGTTAATATTTAAGGTCACAGGAAAGCTAATGGAAAAGATGCTAAGGTATGGATATTACATCAATATTAAAGGCCAAAGTGCAGCTATTATAGTAGTTTTAGAATCTAGTGCATGATATCAAAGTAATATTAAGGGCCACCAGACAGCTATTATGTTAGCTTTAGATATTACAGTATGAATAGCATATTAGGATTAATTGTTACAGGGAAAGTATTCTATTCATTTCAGATGCCATAGTCTGATACCACATTAGTATTAAATGCTACAGGGAACCTATTAAATTAATTTTAGATGATACATTATAGACATCATATTAGTATTAAAAGTGACATGGATTTTGGGGATCTAGCTCAGTTAATAAAGTGCTTACTTAGCATACAAAAGGCCCTGGGTTCAATCCCCAGCACCACCAAAAAATAGGTATATATGTGACATGAAAGCTATTACACTAGTTTTGGAGGACACTCTATGAATATTATATTATTAGTAAAGGCCACACGGCAACAATTATAACTCTTTTACAGGCCATAGTATGATTATTAATGATAAAAGTACAGTTATTATATTAATTATTGTTGCTATTATATCTATTTCACAGGACAGTTATTATATCAGCATTAGATGCTATATTAAGACTATTACATTAATATAAAAAGCCACAGAGAATTAATATATCATTTTTCAATGCTATTGTATGAATGTCACATTAGTATTAGAAGTCACAGCACAGCTGTTGTATTGGAGTACCTATTACATTAATAGTAGATGTTACGCTATGGATATCATATTAGTACTAAGACACAGTTTAGCTGTTGCATTAGTTTCAGATGCTACAGTATGGATATTTCATCAGTATCAAAGGCCACAGGGAAGGTGCCACATTAGTTTTAGATGCTATAGTATGGATGTTATATAAATATTAAATCAATAGGGCAGCTATTATATTAGTATTAGATTAGCATTAGATGCTAATACTAATATAATATGTATTATTATATTAGTGTATCACTATGTGTAGCATATTAGTATTGAGTGCCACAATGCAGCTAGTGTATTAGTTTTTGATGCTGTAATATGGATATCATATTAGTATTAAAGAACACAGTGTAGCTATTGTATTAGTTTAAGATACTACTGCATGGATATTTTATTAATATTAAAGGCCAAATGGCAGCTATTAGTTTTATATAGCATAGTATGAATGTCATGTTGATATCAAATACCACAGTAACAGACTATTGTAACACAGGAAGTTCTGATGTGGTAGCTGCCTGAAGAGGAGGCCTGATACTGAAGAGGCTCAGGCCCTGGCAGTGACAATGGTGGAAAGCCCAGAGAACTTAAACCCACCCAAAGCTGTTGAGGTAGATGTAGAAGGGTGGAGGTAGCCATGGCTGTTGGGGTTTTTAGCTTCTTCTATCCACTCCATCCCACAGAAAGGCTTAGGAGAGCATGCCCCAACCCAGATGGATCAATAAAGGTGAGGGTCAACTGGCCACCCACCCAGCCCTCCCCACCGGAGGACAATCAGACACGCCAGGGAGAGGAGTCAAAGCAGGATCTCATTTATTGAGAAGCACACACAACTTATATAAGGAGTAAAAGCCAATCATCTTAAAACATGGAAAAGTGGGAACCAATCAACATAAAGGTCAAGTCAGCATGAGGAATTAAAGAGAACAAGCTGTGCACAAGCATGGAAGAGAAGTAAGGCAATCAGGGAGATTTCAAAACAACTTCAGTGTCCTCCTACTGGCATTTATCCAGGCACCTTCTTAGTTTTCGGCCCCACACATGGCAAGATGGCAAGTGAGGAAGTAAGGGGCAGAACCAGGTCAAAGAAGCATGGAGAGGGTGTTCTAATGAGGTCAACTTCCCAGCTGATAAAAGTGTTCATGTACACAAGAGGGGAACATTATCAGACAGACACTTCTGGATTCATGCTCCTAAACAGGGGATGCAATAGAAAAACTAAAATGGATATGTGGACATGAGGGCACCAAAGAAAAATAGTGAGAGCAACAATGAAAAATAGTGAGAGCATAGACAGGAGAGAAGATAAGGAAAGGAAATTTTCCAGGAACCATAAAAAGAACAAGCCATAGTTGGGCATGGTGGTGCATGTCTGTAATCCCAGTGGCTTGGGAGGCTGACACAGGAGGATCATGAGTTCAAAGCCAGTCTCAGCAACTTATTGAGGCCCTAAGCAATTCAGGGAGACCCTGTCTCTAAATAAATACAAAAAAGGGCTGGGGATGTGGCTCAATAATAAAGTGTCCCTGGGTTTAACCCCAGTACCAAAAATAAATAAATAAATAAAAGCCAAAATTTCCCCATTGGACTTCCAGCTCTGTGGCCTCTTTTTTTTTTTTTTTTTTTTTTTCCAGAGAAGTCTGTTATTGTCACTTTTGAAGTAAACCTGCTTCTTGTTTGCCTTCTATGTGTCCTGCTCTTCAGTTCTTTGCTGAGTGAAGACAATAAACCCAAGACTCATAGATGATAACAAAACTGGTGGCTCATCTGGATCAAAACCACTTACTCAAAGATCAGTAACAGTCATGTTATATGGCTGATGACACCTGGAAAGTGATCATGGATCATCTGGCTTTTCAGTGGCTCTCTAAGGCCAACTTTTCAGTGGCTCTCTAAGGCCAACTACCACTAGCATGGCTGAATTCCCAGACACATGAGTAATACGCCCCATTGTCCATGACAAAATTGACAACGTTTCCTTTCCTCCTTGTGGCAACAGTTTGTCAGTTGAAACAAGGTCAATCCTCATTTTTCTTCCCTAATTTTCTTCCCTAATTATCTTCCTCATTTTCTTCCCTAAATATCCTTTTGTCTGGATAGTCAGCCCTGGGAAAAAGGCCCTATCATAGAGGAACTCCCAATTTTTTTTTGAGATATTTGCAAAGTCACCTATCTTCCTTGTAGCCAGATCATCCTGAGCTGGCAAAATTTGAAAACTTGATACTCAGATCTTAGTGACAGAACGCTGCTCTAAACCAGACACAAATCGCCAGAAAAGAAAAACTATTGAAAGAGAAAAAGGAATATTTACCAGTGGAACAGGAAATCCCCTCACCCCTATCTGAAGAAAAGATAATAGGTCCTAAGATCTCTTCCCCTTTATATCCTAATTGAAAAGGATTAGAACCCAGTCCTATTTATCTAGAGGCAAACTTCACCTATGGTCCCAGAATTACTATAAAATCTGCTACTCAGGGCACATTTCCCCTCAGGACAATGCTGGGGGTGATTTAGATCTGAGATGGTACATGTCCTTTTTTGTTAACTGAACTAAAGGACATGAAGAAAGACCTATGGCATGACACTGAAAACTCCAAGCAATATCTTTGGACCTTCTAACAGTTATAAAATTTTCATGATTTAGCATGGAAGAATGTTATATTGCTTTTGAGTCAGACTAATTTTCCTGGCAAAACAAAGAGTCTTAGAGAAGGCTCTAAAAACAGAAAATAACTATAGGAAATAACTACAGCAGAGAAAGTAACCATGGCTGGCAAGAGTTGGAGCATTCCCACTGGGAGTCAGGCAGTTCCCCTTACTGAACAAAATTGGAATACTGACAAGAGATAGAGATTAATGGGATAGATGTCACTTTATATATATTTTGATAGAAGGATGAAGAATATTTTTTAAAAAATTCTTGGGGCTGGGATTGTGGCTCAGCAGTAGAGCACTTGCCTAGCATGGGCAGCACTTGGATTCGATCCTCAGCACCACATAAAAATAAAGGCATTCTGTTGTGTCCATCTACACCTAAAAAATAAATATTAAACAAAGTATTAAAGGCCAATCAGCAGCTATTATATCAGTTTTAATGCTATAATATTTATACTAATATTAAAGGTCCAAGGGCACATTGTACTACAGATGCAGTAATATGGATATTGCATTAATATTAATGGCCACAGTACAAATATTGTAATAAGACCTTAGAGACAGTCTGCTGCTCTAAACCATACACAAATCCCCAGAAAAGAAAAACTATTGAAAGAGAAAAATGAACATTTACCAATGGAACAGGAAATCCCCTCACCCCTATCTGAAGAAAGGATAATAGGTCCTAAGATCTCTTCCCCTTCATATGTTGAGAGCCACAGCCAAAGGGGCCCCAGCAAACTTTCAGACTGCCAGCTGATGATTGGCTCACAGCGGCCCCAGCAACATCTAGCTGATTGGCTCCTCTGCGGTGATGCTCATTTGGCTGTTTCCCTGCCCTTTCAGACCACGGAGCTGCTCATTGGGGGACTTTTTTGGCTCCGCCCATGCGACCCAGCCAATCGGCCTCAAGAGCAGGAGGATTGGGGGAGGTGGAGAGGCTTGCGGTGGAGAGAGGCTTGTGGGAAGCCGGTGGTGGCAGTTGGGCTCTGAGGGTTTTTCCTGAGGAGCGGTTTTGTTTGGTGTGTGTGGTTCTAAAAATAAAGTTTGTTTCTTTTGACAAGTGGCTTCTGAATTGTGCCCAGCCAGAGTGCGGCATTTGGTGGCTCACACGGGGAGCAACTGAGGGTAAGTGATAAGGTAAACTGCTCGCCCCCGAGGGCAGGGCAAGAGGATGGGTAGCCATTTTAAGATTCCTCTTTTGTTTTGCTTCACTTTTGTTTTAAGTTGCCTGTCCCTGGAGATGAGTGAGATGGAAGAAAAACCACTCACATCTGAGGAAAAACTATTTGTGTCTGAGGAACAGATAGGGAGAAAGGCTATAATGATTTTTTGTTGTTCCATTTTTATTTCATTCTATCTTGGTTTTGTTTGGTGTTATCTTGTTTGGTTGTATTATAGTAGAAATACGGGATCAGAAATTAGTAAAAAAAACAAACTGAAAGAGTGTTAGCTAAATTGTTAGAGGAAGGAGACATCTCAGTAAAATCAAGAACAGTCAGGGCATAGGTTGATACAATACAAAAATGTAGCCCATGGCTTTTTAAGGAGGAGTTGTTAAATATATCACAATGGAACCATCATTGTGAATATTTAAAAAGAATAGAAAAGAACAGCCCAGGGACTCTGCCAGTTGGCACATTGCCATTGTGGATGTTCATATCTTGTTTGCTTAGTCCAAAGCCTTCAGTTCAGACAAAGATAGAGGAAGAAAGCTTAGAGCAGAAAAAGCCATCAGCGGGAAAGTTACAAAAGGAGACTGATACTAACTACTTTCTATCACCAGAGGGCATAAGTGTCCAACCAACAGCGCCACCTCTACAGGAGACTGCTACTAACATTTTTCTATCACCAGAGGACGTAAATGTCCAACTAACAAGGCCACCTCCATATGCTGGGAGGCCCCTAACACCCGCAGTTGATTGTTCGGATCCTCAGACAGGATCTCAAGTATTAACATGCCCTGTATTTGAGGCAGGAGGGCAGCGAATTCACCATGCTTTAAATTTCAAAATAGTGAAGCAGCTAAAAGAGGCTGTAACAACCTATGGTCCTCAAGCACCCTTCACTGTAAGCTTGGTCGAATCCATTAACAACTTGAACATGAAGCCAGCAGATTGGGCTAATATGTGTAATGCTCTGCTAAATGGAGGTCAATACCTGTTATGGAAGGTTGCCAATGAGGAATTTTGCAAGGAGACGGCTAGGCAAAATGCAGCAGCTGGTTGTCCTCAGAGAAATCTAGATATGTTGTTAGGAAAGGGACCTTATGAGGATCAGCAGCAACAAATTGCATATGATCCTGGCGTATACGCACAAATTGCTGTAGAGGCGGTTAGGGCATGGAAGACTTTACAAGGACATGGAGGTTTACAAGGTCAATTATATAAGGTAATACAAGGAGCTAATGAATCTTATGCTGAATTTGTAGATAGGCTTATTCAAACAGCTACCAGAGTTTTTGGGAATATAGAACAAGCAATGCCATTAATAAAACAACTGGCTTATGACCAAGTGAATCGTTGGTGCAGAGATATCATTAGACCATGGAAACATGAAGATTTAAACACATATATTAAATTATGTAGAGACATTAATGAACAAGAGAAAGTCGTGGCAGCTGCAGTAAAATAGGCTTCAGATGCCAGAGACATTAATGAACAAGGGCAAATTGTGGCAGCTGCAATAAAACAGGCTTTAGATGCCAGGCCAAGAACATGCTACAATTGTAAACAAACAGGACATTTTAAAAGGAATTGCCCCATAGGAGGAGGGTTTAACAAAACTAGGTATCAAAGGAGTAGAATACCAGGTATTTGCCCATGATGCCGTAGAGGGAGACATTGGGCTAATGAATGCCATTCTCAAACCACCATAGAGGGTACTCCATTATCAAAAAACGAACAAGGACCAGGTGTTTATCCACGATATCATGGAGAAAGGCATCGGGCTCCATTGCCAAAAAATGGACAGGGGGGCCCAATGCTCCGGGGCCCCAAACCACAAATATACGGAGCACTGGAGGAACCCAGCAACCCCATCAGGGTAGTGCCCAGGACACATTGTCCATCAGATCCCTCATCAGACAAACCAGAGGGAGTGCAGGGTTGGACATGTGTGCCTCCACCAGATCAGTACTAACTCCAGAGATGGGAGTTCAAATCATTCCCACATGGGTAAAAGGACCTCTTCCCAAAGGAACAGTAGCCTTATTATTGGGATGCAGATCTTCTACTCTAAAAGGACTTATGATAAGTCCTGGAGTAATTGATGCCGATTATGAAGGTGAAATAAAAATTATAGCTAGTTCTCCAAAGGGTATATCAGTAATTTTACCAGGAGATAGAATAGCACAGTTACTAATAATACCAAGCCTACATGATAAATTTTCCATTTGTGCTGTAGAAAGAGGTTCCAAGGGATTAGGATCCACAGGTGTAGATTGGGCTATGCTTTCTTTAAATTTAGATTCTCGCCCCATGCTAAAACTAAATATTCAAGGACATGAATTTAATGGGCTACTGGATACAGGTGCAGACCTTAGCATCATCTTTCATCAAGAATGGCCAAAACATTGGCCATTACAACAAGCCACTCAAACGCTTCGAGGCCTAGGAGTGGCAACTAATCCCCATAGAAGTGCAATGGTATTAGATTGGAAGGATCCTGAAGGATGTGAAGGAACTATACAGCCATATGTATTGGATCATCTTCCCGTAAATTTATGGGGACGAGATGTCCTAGATCAATTAGGTTTGACATTAACAAATTACATCAACCAAAATGCACCCACTATTATGACTAGACAAGGTTTTAGGAAAGGAAAAAGATTAGAAAAACAAGAACAAGGTATAGCAGCACCAATACAAATAGATCAAGGAACAGACAGACATGGGTTGGATTTTCAGAAAGGGCCACTGAGACAATAAAAATTACTTGGAAATCAGAAAGACCAGTATGGGTTCCTCAGTGGCCCCTGACTAAAGAAAAGATAAAAGCAGCCCATGACCTGGTCAAACAACAATTCCCGGAAGGACATATACAACCTTCTGTATCTCCCCATAATACTCCCATTTTTGTCATCAAAAAGAAATCTGGTAAATGGAGATTATTGCAAGATTTAAGAGCCATTAATAATGAGATGGTTATTATGGGACCTGCTCAATCGGGGATTCCTCAGTTGTCTGCTTTGCCAAAAACCTGGTATGTTTTAGTTATAGATATTAAAGATTGTTTTTTTTTTCAATTCCAATTCATCCTGAGGATAGTCCACGTTTTGCATTTACTATCCCTGCACTGAATCATGAAGGTCCTGATCAGAGATATGAATGGAAAGTACTCCCTCAAGGGATGGCTAACAGCCCAACTATGTGTCAAATTTATGTTAACAAAGTAATCCAGCCACTTAGAAATCAAAATCCTGAACTACAAATATTTCACTATATGGATGATGTATTATTAGCACACAAAGATAAAAACACATTTCTAGAATGTTATGCCACACTTACAAACTTATTAAAACATTATAATCTAGAGATAGCAATAGATAAATACAATTAAATTTTCCAATTAATTATTTAGGCGTTCTATTATCCTCAACCATGATCCATCCACCAAAAATTCAAATACGAGTAGATCAACTCAAATCACTTAACGACTTTCAAAAGTTATTGGGAGACATAAATTGGATAAGGCCTTATCTAGGTATACCAACAGGAGAGTTGGTACCTTTATTTGATATCCTAAAAGGTCCATCAGATCCAAATTCACCCCGAATGTTGATGCCTGAAGCAAGATAGGCATTAAAAATCATTGAAACATATATGGAAAATATGCATTTGGATAGAATTGATATAAGTTTGCCTTTATTATTTATTGTACTACCAACAAAAATATTCCTACAGGAGTATTTTGGCAAGAAGGTCCTTTATTATGGATACATTTATCTTATTCCCCTAACACTATTCTTACTAGGTATCCTGAGGCTGTAGGACAATTAATACTCAAAGGAATAGAAGCAGCAAAGGGAGTGTTTGGAATTTCTCCCAATAAAATTATTACTCCATATACTATGAATCAATTTGATGAGTTAGCTAATGAGTTAAATACTTGGGCAATAATCATGTGCAAATCTAATGTTTCATTTGATAACCACTTACCATCTAATCCTTTATTGTCTTTTTGGTCATTGCATCCTGTCATTTTTCCAAAAATGACACACACACACACAAAAAAACTCCTATCATGAATGCTCCAAATATATTCACTGACAGGTCAAATAATGGTACAGTAGCAGTAGTTACCCCTGATCAAACTTTTACATTTTTAGTACCCAAACATTCAGCTCAAAAGTTAGAGCTTAATGCAGTATTACAAGATTTTGTGATGTTTAAAGATTCTGTATTTAATTTATTTTCAGATAGTCAGTATATAGTTAATGCTATAGTATCCCTTGAAGATGCTGGTAGGATTTCCCCTTCCTCTACTGTTTTCCCTTTGTTTTCCACTATACAAAGTCTAATCTGGGATAGAAAAGATACATTCTTTATAGGACATATCAGGGCACATACAGGATTGCCTGGAGCCCTTAGTTTGGGCAATGATTTAGCAGATAAAACTACACATGACATACATATTTTCTCTACACTAGAAGAAGCTATAAATTTTCATAAAAGGTTCCATATCAATGCTAATACTTTTCAAAAGCATTTTAAAATAACTAAGGATCAAGCTAGACAAATAATAAAACAATGTCAAAATTGTGTGACCTTTTTACCACAAGTTAATCTTGGAATCAATCCTAGAGGATTGATACCTAACCATATTTGGCAGATGGACATCACACACTTTTAGAATTTTGAAAATTAAAATATTTGCATGTTACAGTTGATACTTCTTCTGGATTTTTGATGGGCTCCCTTCATGCCGGAGAAAAAACTAAAGATGTTATAGCTCATTGCTTACAAAATTTTGCCACTGTGGGTGTTCCAAAACAGTTAAAAACAGATAATGCCCCTGGTTATACTTCTACCTCTTTTAAACATTTTTGCTCATCATTTGGCATTACTCATATAACAGGAATCCCATACAATCCACAGGGACAAGGCATAGTTGAAAGAGCTCATCAAACTATTAAAATGTACTTATTAAAGCAAAAAGACGGAATTGGGAAGGGGTATATTTTCCCCAAAGATAAACTTAAAATAACCCTTTTTACTCTAAACTTTTTAAATTTGGATTCATCAGGACTTAGTGCTGCGGAAAGGCATATGTGTCCAAAAACTGTGCATAAGCCCAAGGTACTTTGGAAGGATATTCTAACAGGACAATGGAAAGGTTCTGACCCAGTAATTGTCTGGAGTCGGGGGTCTGTTTGTGTGTTTCCACAGGGAGAACAACAGCCTATTTGGATTCCAGAGAGACTAACTATAGCGATTTCTACAGATCAAAAAAAGATGATTTGACTCAAGTCCATAACAGCTGATATCCAAAACTCCAGTTTGGTTATCCTTACATCTGCGATAGAACCAGGATGTTTTTTTCAATATCTATTTTATTATTGCCCTTTCCCACATTCTGTTTTGTTTTTTGAGCTCATACAGACCTAGGTTAATGTTTTGCTGATCAGTTCTATTTTTTGACTATAGAGTTTTTAAACATTGCAATGGAGATTTCACCTGTAAAAAAGTTATAAGGCCTTTACTATTAGGTTATGTGTTGTATGTATTATATTATGTGTGCATACTTGTGTTTTGTGTTATATGTTTGAATGTATATATGTCCATATATCACATATGATGAGCGCTCATGAAAAAATGGATCCAAATATATATATTTTTTTATTCCCGTGATTTAAATGGTTTAATTTAAATTGGGTAAACAACTGTTGAGGATTGTTTTAATATGTGAACACAAAAGGAGATTAACAGATCTGTTTGTTTACTTTCACCTTTCCTTTTCATTATATTTAATAATTCTCTTAAAGACAATGTAAATTATTAAGAAAATTGTTTTCTTTTAGTGCCTTCTGGAATGTTACATATTTTTTTCTTTAGCCATTATTGCCAGAATTCCTATCTTCATCCCAGTGCTGGTGAAGTCAAAGATAAAACCAATCTACAGCTTCTGCAATAGCCATCACTGAACTGCTTGCAGAACTTGCCTGGACACATTGTTTTCACCTGTATGCATTGTGAACTATCTGTTGGTGCAGCGACTTGTGGTAGTGTTGGGGTATTTTTGCTGATGATGTCATCAGTGGTACAATTTTTCCAAAAGAAGCCGTCAATTGGCTTGGTGTATCTTCCTCCCTTCTGCTTGTCATGATCGTCCAGCTAAAATTTGGGGGCCAACAGAGGTGAGGCAAAGAACCTCACCCCCCCGCTGGTAGAAAGACCTCTCCATAGGTGTGGCTGTATACTGGACAGGTAGTCAGTGACGGGTAAGATCCAATTGTAATGGTACCAACCTAACGGGTAAGGACCATATGTACTATTGGACAACCTAAGGCAGGCAATGTCCCTAAGCCACATGCTTGTTGTTTAAACAGAGAGGGGGAGATGTTGAGAGCCACAGCCAAAGGGGCCCCAGAAAACTTCCAGCTGCCAGCAAACTTCCAGCTGCTGGCTGATGATTGGCTCACAGTGGCCCCAGCAACATCTAGCTGATTGGCTCCTCTGCGGTGATGCTCATTGGGCTGTTTTAGGGCAAAAGTAGTTCTGGATAACAATCAGTGAGTGATCATCAGTTCATTTTATACAGACCATAACTGCGGAACTTTCATCCACACGCTTAGAGAAAGTAATATTTTATGCTGGCAAGTAAGGACTGATTTGACAACCAGTGTGACTCTTGAGGGAAAACAGAATTATTAGATTTATTAAAAGTGTAGACTTTCTTTTGCAAGACCCGATTTTTTTTTCATTTCTATTAATTTTGGGCTCAAGTATCAGGCAGATTCTTCACTGTGCTTCAAATGTTTTAATAAAGCTGCTTCTTATTTTTAAGAAGGAGGTTATACTACTGCATTCATTTTAGATTTAAATGTATATTTAAACACATGCAGACACACATTTAGAGAGCATATTTAACATCTGAATAAAGCTTTAACTATAGTTAGGGTATTTTTAATACATGTTCGTTCTTGGTCTCTATTGGGGAAAAGTTGTTCAAAGTGTTCTCTGTGTATTGGTGCAGGTTGCCCAATTGTCACTTGTTGGCAATTACATAGAAGTTGAAAGTGAGCAGTTCAAAAAACTTAAAGTAGTTTAGCATAGTCATTTTATGAGTATCAAATCAAAGAATACCAAAAGCTGAGAATTATGTGTCTGATTCTTATTTCAGTGTCCTAATAATTCATGTGTATTTTACAAATATCTCCCCAAAAACCAAATACTAGGTAACCCTTTATCAGTGAACCACAGCAGAATGCAATTCTAAATTTCATCAAAATGGGCATAAAATATAAAAGACAGGAACTGGGGTTGTGGGTCAGTGGAACAGCACTCACTTAGCACATGCAAGGTACTGAGTAGGATCCTCAGAACCACATAAAAATTAATTAATTGATTGAGTGAGTGATTAATTAATTAAAGGTAGAAGAAGAACAGAAAGATGAAGAACACAAAGAAAAATAGGAAGAAGAAGAAGAATAAGAAGAAGAAGAAGGAGGAGGAGGAAGAGGAGGAGGAGGAGGAGGGAGGAAGAAGAAGAAGTCATCAACGATGACTCAGGGAAAATGGGAACAGAGTGAGTTTAAATTGTGGTTTCCAATTCCAAAATGTTTCCTGAGAACTGCAACTTTCTTTGTATTTGAGATCTCCTACTTCCATGACATGTTTAGTAGTGTTTTCTGGTTTACTCTTAATATGCTCTAGTTATTGTTTTATGGGAAAACTAGTTGACATGCCCCACAAGATTGAAAATCAATGAAAATCTTTCATTAAGCATAAAGTTCCTTTCACATTTGCTACAATCATAGTAAATACACTTCTTTGTATAAAGGGACTGTCTTTGTTGGGCATTTAAAATATCCCCAAAGGCTAGATGACATACATGAAACTCCCATTGTTGTTTATGGAATAGTGGATTAATCAAATTCAATGCTGTAATCTTTAGAGTAAAATAGAATGGAAATAATTTACTCATAAGATTCATATTTAAAATATCTTTATTTCCAAAATACTATCCTAAGAATTATAGTTTTATTTAGCTTCAATCGGAGCAAAAGTATAATCACTTAAGTAAAAGCAGTTCCTTAAAAACTAAAAATGAGAGGTAAGTCAAATTACTTTTGAAGAGAGATCAAAAACATCAGGTTTCTTCCCTTGAAGGTGGAATGAAGCCTGAAGGGCACTCACTTCTACTTTCAGAATGCGGGGGTGGGGGGAGGAAATCCAGCTCTTGGGGGAAGGTCATGAGGAAAATACCTCCATTCACAGACATCTGGCATTGGAAAAAATGGAGGGGGTGGTGGACCCGGTGGAAAATAATCTTGAGGTGCTCCATACATGTTTCCTGGAGGAGGCAGATGGAAAAATGGTCCTCCTCTCATGAACTGACTCCTCGGATCCACAGGAAACAATTCACCTCTGACTGGAGGGAAAGGTGCCAACAATGAGCCGGAGCCAGTTGCTTGGTTTTCAGCAGGGAGAGATGAATTGGGCACATTGGAATCACCAAGATCGATTTTGGTCTCCTTTCTACTGGATTGACTTTCTGAAGACATAGGCCCATCCTCTTTATCCAAAGAAGGCATATTAGAACCTCTGAGTTCTGCTTGTCGCGATGGTCTACCATAATTCGAATAACATCCACCTTGCCAAGGAGGACCCAATGGTGAGGGATCATTGGGGGAATGCTTTCTTCCCAATGCTGCATTTGAAACACCAAGTGCACAGGGATCTTCCTCTACAAGTTCAAATTGAAGCTCCCTTTCAGTTAACTTTTGTCTATTGCAAGCATTTTGTTTCATGAAATAATGGAGGTTTCTTTCAGCAATCAAAGCCGCCAACTCACTCTCATGTGCTTTTTTCTCAGAGTAAATAATCTTCCCCTGACAGGACTGAATGGTTCTCTCCAATTCTTCTTTAAGATATGTGGCTCGCTTTCTGTATGTCTCCAGCTCTTCTCTTGTATGGCCCATCTCTTCTTTGACCTTGGAAAGTTTCTCCTCTTGCTCCACCCGGTAATTTTCCTCTACTCTGAGTTTCCCATGGAGTTTCATCATATTTTCTTGATAGCATTCCATCATGACTTTAACTTTCTGCTGAAGGTTCTCATTCTCACCTTCAAGCCATGCATTTTCTGACAGCAAGGTTGCTTTTAATCTGTTCTCTAAGGTGTTCCTTTGTTTTCTCTATGTCAGATAAGAAAGTACAAGTTTGATATCTTTCTACTTCTAAGGTTTCTAAGGAGGCCTTTAGCTTAGCACCATCAACCAGTTTCTTCAAAGCTCCTTTGGGCTCATCATCCAAGTGAGCACCAATTCCTGATTCACTCGTCATTCCCCATTGCAAGTTCCCAACATCTGTTTGGGCTCCCTTGCTTGGAGAAGACGTATCTTTCATCATCAGCAAGCCTTCAGTCAGAGACTCCATGTGATTTTCTTTATCAGTTTGAACTTGTTTTGCATGGAATTGAGAGTCTTCCAATGCGGTGCTCTCTTTACATTGGACACGTCCTTGTTCCCTCCATGATTCAGCGTCTCCTTGTAAGATCGGTTTCTGACTATGCTGAAGCTGGGAATGTTCATCCAAGGCTTCCTTCATTGCCAGCTGAAGTCCTTCCTCAATCATTTGAAGCAGTCTCAAGTTTGTTTTAGTTTCAGCTATTTGTGATCTGAGGAATTCTGATTCACATTTTAGGGACTTTATCCTTCTCAATATATCTGCCATGATTTCATCCTGTTTACAATGTTTGGCCTTTTGTTCTTCTAGCTCTTTTTCTAGAAAGAGTCTTTCATCCCCATGGCTAGGTTTGGACCTATGCAGCTTTTTATAGGTTGCCTCCAAATTTGGGGCTTCTCTTGGACCCTTCTCAGAACTGCTGCCCTTTAAAGTTGACTCTAAGCCTTCAAGCTCTTTTTGAACAAGGCTAACTTTTTCAAGTAGTTCACATTTTTCTTCAATTCTTCTAGAAAGTTTTAAAGCCAGCTGTTTTTCTCTTCCCACATAAAGCCTACTTCTAACACACTGAAAACTTCTCCACAAAAACAAGAGAATAGCAAAACATCCAATAGCTCTACACATCACCAACTCCCAAGGAACACCATAAGGATTAGGGCCTGGCTTCATGTCTTCAGACAATGCTGCCACAATCCTGCCTACTTCTTCCAGGGCCACCCGCTAATATGGCTGAGGGGCAGTCCTTGGTGCCTTCATCATGCCAAGACGGCTCTGACAGTTGCCACCACAACAATGCCTGCCCAGGCAGGCCAACATAGTCTGTGGACATTCAGGTGTTTGGTCAGGAACTCAAACCTGCACCAGGCAATGGAGCAGACCACTGAGAACCCCTGCAAGGGGTGGGGGTTGTGATGGTGGGGAGCCAGGGTGAAGGACTCCCAGGAGCCTTGTGGTGCTCAAGTGCCCATCAAGGGAGTCTTGGCCCCTTCCTTCCCTAACCAGTGCATCCTGAAGTGCCATGGGTTCAGGTCCCTTCCACTCCAGCCAGAGAGGAGTCCTCTCTATGCCTCCCACCCCTGAGTTTGGTTTAGGCCAGGCCAAGGTTGAGCTTCTTAAGTTTCTATACAGTCATAATACCACTCTGTTTGATGTCATGCAAATTCTAAAGCTTTCTCAACTGTCTCAACAGATTTTATGTCATATATTTATATTTGTACTGCTTGCCCTTTGGCTTTAATGACCCATTGCTTTCCCTGCTTTTGTTCTCTCCCTTTTTTCTTCCTTCCTTCATTCCTCCCTCCCTTTCTTCATTTTTTCCTTTTTTTCTTCCTTCTTTACTTCCTCCCTTCCTCCCTCCCTTCCTTCTTTTTTCTCCCTTCTCTCCCTTTTCTTTTCTTTCAGTATTGGGCTTTAAACTCCAAGGCCTTCTGCATGCTAGGCCAGCCCACTACCACTCAGCTTTATCCCCAGACCAGCTGACTCTTTCTAGGAAGGTCATTTGAATTATTTCTAAAGGAAAAAAACTCTCATGATACACTACTTTCTTTCTTTCCTTTTTTCTTTTTTTTTAAGCTGGGTTAATGACTTATTTTTTTCTTTTTTTTAAGTTTACCCATAACATTGTTTTTATTAAGTTTTATTTTTTTTATAGAGCAAGCAACCATAAAAATTAAACAACTGGTTAAAAAAGAACTGTTATTTTAGATCATTGTACTGTCATTTTTTTTACTTTATCTTTTAATTTTTTTTAGTCATACATGACAGCACAATGTATTTTTACATATAATACATACAAGGAATGTACACACATCAATCGTATTGTCTATTTTATTATGCTGCCCTTCCTATCCTCCTTACTCCTCCCCTCCTCTCCCATCCTTTCTGTCTATCCAATCTAATGTGACACACTTTTTTTCTTTTTCTCATTAGAACATCATATATGTATTCTGTATAACAATGTGCTTCTCCTTCCATCTTCCGTTCAACTTTCCTTCTCCCTCTTTTTCCCTCCCATCTTTCTTCCCTATTTAGTGGTAGTCTTCTTCTCATGCTCTTCCTCTCTATCCCGTTTTGAGTCACCCCCCTTATATCAGAGAAGATATTTGGCATTTGTTTTTTAGGGACTGGCTCACTTCACTTAGCATAATCTGCTCTAATGCCATCCATTTGCCTGCAAATGCCATGTACTTGTTATTTTTTAGTGCTGAGTAATATTCCATTGTGTATAATGCCATATTTTTTAATCCATTTGTCTATTGAAGGGCATCTAGGTTGGTTCCACATTCTAGCTATTGTGAATTGTGCTGCTATAAACATTGATGTGGCTGTGTCCTGTAGTATGTTCTTTTGGTCTTTTTGCTATAGTCTGAGAAGGGGAATAGCTGGATCAAATGGTGGTTCCATTCCCAGCTTTCTAAGGAATCTCCATACTGCTTTCCAAATTGGCTGCACCAATTTGCAGTCCCACCAGCAAAGTATGAGTGTACTTTTTTCCCCCGCAACCTCGCAAGCACTTATTGTTGTTTGACTTCATAAAATGGCTGCCATTCTTATTGGAGTGAGATGGTATCTTAGAGTAGTTTTAATTTGAATTTCTCTGATTGCTAGAGATGGTGAGCATTTTTTCATGTATTTGTTGATTGATTGTATATCCTCTTCTGAAAAGTTTCTGTTCAAGTCCTTGGCCCATTTGTTGATTGGGTTATTTTGTTGTTGTTGTTTAATTTTTTGGGTTCTTTGTGTAATCTAGAGATTGAGCTCTATCTGATGTTTGAGGGGTAAAAATTTGTTCCCAGGATGTAGTCTCTCTATTCACCTCACATATTATTTCTCTTGCTGAGAAAAAACTTTTTAGTTTGAATTTGTCCCATTTGTTGATTCTTGGTTTAACTCTTGTGCTATAGGTGTCTTATTAAGAAATTTGGGGCCTGCCCCCACGTGATGAAGATTAGGGCCAACTTTATCTTCTTTTACATGCAGAGTCTCTGGTCTGATTCCTAGCTCCTTGATCCATTTTGAGTTGACTTTTGTGCATGGTGAGAGAAAGGGATTTGATTGCATTTTGTTGCATATGGATTTCCAGTTCTCCCAGCACCATCGTTGAAGATGCTATTCTTTCTCCATTGCATGGTTTTAGCACCTTTGTCTAATATAAGGTAGTTGCAATTTTGTGGATTTGTCTCTGTGTCCTCTATTTTGTACCCTTGTTCTACCAGCATGTTTTGGTGCCAGTACCATGCTGTTTTTGTTACTATTGCTCTATAGTATAGTTTAAAATCTGGAATCGCGATACCACCAATTTCACTCTTCCTGCTTAGAATTACTTTAGCTATTCTGGGTCTCTTGTTTTTCCAGATGAATTTCATGATTGCTTTTTCCATTTCTGCAAGAATGTCATTGGGATTTTGATGGGAATTGCATTGAATCTGTAAAGTGCTTTTGGTAATATGGCCATCTTAATAATATTAATTCTACCAATCCATGAGCAAGGTAAATCCTTCCATCTTCTAAGGTCTTCTTCTATTTCTTTCTTCAGGGTTCTCTAGTTTTCATTGTATAGCTCTTTCACCTCTTTTGTTAAGTTGATTCCCAGGTATTATTTTTTTGAGGATATTGTGAATGGAGTAGTTGTCCTCATTTCCATTTCAGAGAATTTGTCACTGATATACAGCAATGCCTTTGATTTATTGGTATTGATTTTATATCCTGCACTTTGCTGGATTCATTTACTAGTTCTAGAAGTTTCTTGGTTGAATTTTTTGGGTCTGCTAGGTATAGGATCATGTCATCAGCAAATAGTGCTAATTTAAGTTTTTCTTTTCCTATATTTATGCCGTTAATGTCTTTCATCTGTCTAATTGCTCTGGCTAGTGTTTCAAGAACTATGTTGAATAGAAGTGGTGAGAGAGGGCATCTCTGTCTTTTTCCAGATTTTAAAGGGGATGTCTTCCATTTTTCTACATTGAGAAAGATGCTGGCCTGAGGCTTAGCGTATATAGCTTTTATCATTTTGAGGTAATTTCCTGTTATCCCTAATTTTTCTAGTGTTTTGAACATAAAGGGATGCTTTATTTTGTCAAATGCTTTTTCAGCATCTATTGAGATGATCATATGGTTCTTATCTTTAAGTCTATTGATGTGGTGAATTACATTTATTGATTTCCGTATATTGAACCAGCCTTGTATCCCAGTGATGAATCCCACTTGGTCATGGTGCACGATCTTTTTGATATGTTTTTGTATCTGATTTGCCAGAAATTTATTGAGGATTTTTGCATCTAAATTCATTAGGGATATTAGTCTGAAGTTTTCTTTCTTTGAGGTGTCTTTATCTGGTTTGGGAATCAGGGTGATGTTGGCCTCATAGAATGAATTTGGAAGTACTCCCTCTTTTTCTATCTCCTGAAATACATTGTAGAGTATTGATATTAGTTCTTCTTTAAAGTTCTTGTAAAACTCTGCTGCGTATCCGTCTGGTCCTAGGCTTTTCTTGGTTGGTAGTCTTTTGATGGCTTCTTCTGTTTCCTCACTTGTTATTGGTCTGTTTAGGTTGTTTATATCATCCTGACTCAATCTGGGCAGCTCATATGCCTTAAGGAATCTATTTATGCTTTCACTATCTTCTATTTTATTAGAGTACAGAGTTTCAAAATAATTTCTAATTATCTTCTGTATTTCTGAAGTGTCTGTTGTGATATTGCCTTTTTCATCCCATAAGCTAGTAATTTGGGTTCTCTCTCTTCTTCTCTTTGTTAGCATGGCTAGTGGTCTATTAATCTTTTTAAACTTTCTGTAATATTTTATCTTCTCCTGATATAGTTTTCTTTTGTAAATGCTGTGTTGAACATAAATAAATGAAAATTATTTTGTCCTTTGTCTGACTATTTGCTTTAAATTACTTAATTTGTACAATATTGATTTCATATTTTTACTATATGAAGGTTAATTGCTCTTGACACATATTATACATTTCTAATTAAAAACAGGATAACATATGCTTGAAGGCTGGTTGCAATATTATACACATAGCATTGATTTCAGTGCCTGGCAAATGCTTCTCAGAGTGAATGACTGAAGCAACAATGACTATTATTATCACCAGTGCTACTGTTATTATGTTACACCTGCAAATAGCTTTTTTATTTCTTGACCTTTAGCTGACTGTGTGTTACAATATATTACATAACCCTAGGAAGAAAACGAAGCTTTATTCATTGAAATCTTTGCCAACTCCAAATGAATGATGTCATCATAGTTACTATTCATTGAAAGATTTTAAGTTTGTAACTCCCCTTTTGGGAAAAGTGATTTCTTTTTTCATTTGTTTGTTTTTCTTTTAGACTTCCAAATGATTTACAAAGATGAAGATTTGATCTTACAAGATGTATATGTCTGTTAGTGTATGTAAAGCTAGATATCAAATTGGTAAAATGTAATACAATGGCTTTTTAAACTAAATTTATTAAAATGCCTAAGTTTGAAGTTATCTCTCTTATTTTAGAGCAGCCCTCATGTTTGCTGTGGAACACAAATCAACACAAATAGTTGAGTTGCTTCTTCAATGTGGTGTTAATGTGTCTGCTTCAGATAATTGTGGAGAGAAGAAGAAGAAGAAATAATAATACAATTCCCAGATTAGTAGAGGTAAAAACACCTAGCCACAACCCATCTTCAGTGTGCTGTATCTTAAGCTCCAGGTAGCTCTCCTTTTTCCATCCATACCCTTGTTCTATTGTGTGTGGATGCAAACCCATAAAAGACACCAGCCTGCAGGGATCCTGATGTTGTATCATCAAACACTGATCCCAGTTTCCCAGAACGTGTGTTGGTAAGTGTGTTACTTATTTTTTTCACACAACACCCCACTCTTCAAAGGGAATTGTAGCAGCAGGAAGGGGTGAATCCTAGGTTGACAACCAATTTCAAGAGGTCAGGAGAAATGTTAGGTAGCCAAGGAAAAAGAAGCATCTTCTGTGAACTCTGCCCCACCCCACCTCAGGCAGCCATGGGGTGGCTGTTTGTGCCCTCGTGTTTCAGTGGAGGCAAGTTGGGTCAAGTCGACAGCATGACTGCACTTAAGAGCTGGCTATCAGCAGTGCCTGCAAAACATGCACATGAGAAATGACTTCACGGTTGGAGACCAGCTTACCATCAAGCATATTAATTTAAGGGAAAATGAACACAGGACCTAGATGGAAAACAAAACAACAAAAAACGAAGTAGTTTGGCAAGTAGAGTCACTCAAAGAATGAGTAGTCACCAGCAGAGGGAAGGTTCAGACTTCTTTTAATGTAAATAATCTCAATTAGGAAAATATGAACATGTGTCTATGCATGAATGTCCTATGAGTTCCTGAAAAGTATGTGGGATTTTTCTCCTTTTCGATAAAATGCCCATAAGAGACAGGAAAAGGGACTTTTCTTTCTCTTTCTAGAGGTATACTCTTGTGAATATCTGCTTTTGATGGCTAACTTTATGGGAAAGGTCTGTATTTCTTTAATTTTGATGGTTAACTTATCCCAAAGGACTTAATTATGTCCTTTGGGATAAGTTAACCATCAAATGGTTCAGAAATTCACAATTGTAGGGACACTACTTAACCCACCTCTCTATCCCTGAATCTACTGGACTACAGTAGCATCCTTGTTTTTCCTTCTCTCTCTCCTCAGTTCCTGATTTTCAGGACTGGGACCCTTAATAAAATTAATTGGGACACTTTTAAACATTTTTATAGCCTTAAGCCAATTAAATTATATAGAAAGTGCCTCTTACCTGAATGTGTGACTGAATTTGTGCATCCATCCCCAAAACATCTGAGACTCTATCTCATAGAAGTGGTGGGGAGTTCTTTATCAGTTTTTTCCATGGCTTTTAGTTTCATCAGATTTTTTTCTCTCTCTTCTTGAACAGGTTGCTTTGCCTTATTTGGTTTTCATAAATTTAAACAAGTATGCTTTCCTTTTACTATATTTTATTTTATGGTACTGGGGATTGAACCCAGGGCACTTAACCACTGAACCACATCCCCATCCCTTTTTAATATTTTATTTAGATACAGGGTCTTGTGAAGTTACTTAGGGCCTTGCTAAGTTGCTGAGGCTGGCTTTGAACTCGAAATCTTTCTGCCTCAGCCTCTCAAGCCACTGGCTGATTTCTACTTTAGTTTTCTTCCCTCTCTATGTTTCTAATCCCTTCTTAATTCTAGCATTATTTATTTATATTTTCTTTTTTCACATGTAAACTTTCAGGAGGCTTGCCTCTTTTATTTTTTCGTTTTGTATTTTTTTGTTTTGTTTTGGTACCAGGGATTAAGCTCAGGAGTACTCAACCACTGCACCACATCCCCAGTGCTTTTTATTTTTTATTTTAATACAGGGCCTTGATAAATTGCTTAGGTACTTGCTACATTGCTTAGGTACTCACTAAATTGTTGAGACTGGCTTTGATCCTGCCTCAGCCTCCTGAGTCACTGGGATTACAGGTGTGCACCACCCCCTTGCCTTTAATGGTCTTTTAAAAGAGCTAGCTCTTTGATTTCTTATCAATCCTATTATTTTCTGCTTTCTAATTTACTTATGTCTGCTTTTATCTTTCACTTTCTGTTTCTACTGTCCATTGTATCTTGTCTCCATTTTTTAGTCAATTGCTAAGTGTTTCTTTTTTATCCTTCATTTTTATTCAGTTACAAAACAACTTAATGTTTTTCTTTTCTCTGATAAGTGATGAGAAAGAAGAATGCACAGAGAGGACACTGTAGCTATGACAGCAGGCTCAGAAACAGAGATCAATACTGCACTTCTCTGCTGGGCACCTGGCTCTGCCTCTTTGGTGCTAGCTCTTCAGGTGGTACCATTATGCACATCACCTCTTTCCTAATTTTCTTCCTGCTAAATGTTAACCAGAGAGCCAAAGTGACTCAGGGCTGCACTCCATGTTTGGAAGTCATTGAAATGAAGGCCCTTCCAACTTTATCACTTTTTCTGAAGCAGTTTTGTCTCATTTGCTTGACCCTGGGTCCTAAATGGTACTTACTTGGAATTGTATCTATTAGCCTGAGAATATGACCATTTATGTTACCATAAACAACAGACAACGTTATGTACTGAGTGTTTCTGACACCCTGGCACAGGAGTCACCCTGCACTGCCCTACCCTGCCCAACCCCATTTTACCCCAACCCCCTCAGCCATCTCTCATCTCCTGGCTCTGCAGGATTTATAGAAGGAGGACTGTGGTATAGAGCATTAAGAAGATGTAAGGGAGCATGGGAATGGATTTTATTGGAAATATTAAACTGTTGAGGAGGAGGGAAGGATGTACAGTGTAAAATACTCTTCAGTCAGGCCAGGCTAAATCTATCTGTGACATCTCAAGAGGCTTACTCTCAAGGCATCCCAGGGCTTCCAAAGAGAACCTTAAGGAACCCCGGATTTTAATCCATGATTCTAGTGGAACTCCATGTAGGACAGTGTCAAT
The DNA here is from genome assembly GCF_021218885.2 of Marmota monax. Classification (NCBI taxonomy): domain Eukaryota; kingdom Metazoa; phylum Chordata; class Mammalia; order Rodentia; family Sciuridae; genus Marmota; species Marmota monax. The sequence goes on from NW_026691935.1 coordinate 49,942, forward strand.
ATCTATTGGCCTTTTGCATATGGTGACTAGCAGGGAGAAAATACAAAATTGGGGGATGGAAGGAGGTGGGTGTCTGCCCATGCTCGATTACACAACTTCCCTTCTTTATGGAATGCATATCTTCACTTCTAATCAATTCCTTGTGGGATAACAGTCCCTGTGTTCCATTACTGAAATAATTAGCACTGATAAAAGTTTCCTGAGCTTTTCTATGTGCCAGATATTATGCTTAAGTATAAATATCTTTACTGGGACAGAATTTACATACCATAAAATTAATTCATTAAATATGTACAATTCAAATATTTTCAGAAAATTTATATGATTGGGCAGCCATTATTAAAATCCAGTTTTAAGGTGTTCCATCATCTTACAAAACTCCTTCAAATCTGTTTGTAGTCAGTCCTCTAACCCATGTTCAGCTCCAGGCAATCATTAATCTGCCTTCTGTGTCTACAAATTAGTCTTTTCTAGAAATTTTACATAAGTTGAATCATATAATGTATATTCTTCTGTATCTGGTTTCTTTCCCTTGGTACAGTGTTTTTGAGATTCATCTATGTGATAGCATGTATCAGTATTCCATTTCTTTTTATTGTTGAATAGTATTCCACTGTATTGATATACCACATTTTGTGTATCTATTGACAAGATGATGGACATTTGAATCACTGTAGCTTTTTAGTTATCATGAATAATGTTGACATGAATGTTCACCTACAAATATATATGTGAACATGTGTTCTTGTTTCTTTTAGATAGATATTTAGTAGTAAAATCATTAGGCTGCTTAATAAACTTATTTTTAACTTTTAAGGAAACTAATGAACCATTTTCCTGAGGGACTACACCATTCTCACAAACGATATATAAAGATTCTAGTCTCTCCATATTCTTGTGAATACTTGTTGGTGACTACCATTTTTATTGTAGCCAGTCACATGAGCATATAGAGTCATCTTACTGAGTGTGTTTTTCTATGCCTTCTGCCCCTGTACCCTCATCAATTCTATTAGTCAGGATAGGCTAGGTTATGCTGTGGTAACAAGCAAACTCCAAGTCTCAGTGACTTAAAACCACAAAGGATATTTCTCACACATGCTGCATGGCTAGTGATGACTAGAAATGGAGAGGAGAAAAAGTACTCATCAAAGTCACCCAGGGTCCCAGGCTGATGGGAAGTCCTGGAGGAGAAAAAGGCAGACTACTGCGGTTTCAACGTCCCCACCAATGCTCATAATGAGTGGGATCTTTAAGGGATGATTAGGACAAAAATGCACAACTCTTGCCAATAGATTAAGCCTTTTATTGCAGGAGTGAGTTCATTATTAGTGGATTCTTGGTGAAAGGATGAATTCAGCTTGCTTTCTCTACTTGCATTTTTTCCATGTTACAATGCAGCACAAAGGCCTGGCCAGACACTGACGCCATGTTCTTTTTTGTCTCCAAAAATGTGAGAAATTCTTTTCATTTTATAATTTACCTAGAATGTAATATTCTGTTAAAGCAACAGAACATGGGCTAAGACACAGGCCAAACCAATTCTCAAACTTTCTGCCTGGCAGTGACAAAGTCACTTTCATTTCTATTTCACTACCTGGCAATTCACACAGTCATCTTTAACTTCAAAATTGGCCAAAAAGGGCTGGGTCTGTGGCTCAGTGGCAGTGCATTTGCCTGGCATGTGTGAGACACACTTTTTGTTAAAGATATATATATATATATATGGTTTTTGGCAGACACAACATCTTTGTTTGTATGTGGTGCTGAGGATGGAACCCGGGCCGCATGCATGCCAGGTGAGCATGCTACCGCTTGAGCCACATCCCCAGCCCAAGGCACATTTTTTTTAAAGTGGGTGAAATGTGGAATCATCATTTTATCGAGAGGGGAAGGTAAATTGGAATATTTGTGAAAATCTAATTCACTTCATAAATGCTGAGGAAGATATTCTCAGCTTTTTACAGACTAGAAAGCCAAAGATCAGTGCTGAAGGGCCTTGAGGAGGAAACACTGCTAATAATTCAAGCAGAAGCAATCCACCTCCCAAGCCTGTGTTTGTGTGTGTGTGTGTGTCTTTGTGGGGGCACCAGAGATTGAACTCGGGCATACACGGCCACTGACCTATATTCCTAGCCCTATTTTGTATTTTATTCAGAGACAGGGTCTCACTGAGTTGCTTAGCACCTGGCTGTTGCTGAGTTGGCTTTGAACTCATGAATCTCCTGCTTCAGCATCCCAAGCTTCTGGGATTGTAGGTGTGCACCATGTTGCTTGCATTCTTATTAATTACATTGACACTTTCACTGAGATACTGTTTTCTACAGAGTTTTGAAATATCCCCACTGAGTAGTAGGATACACACACACACATACTCACACACACACACAAACACATATGAACAACTTTGGCACATGGCTTTACTCAGTCCTACAATGAGATCGAGCTCACATCTAGAGAGTCATGTCATGGTCTCTAAATACTGACTCTGCTTGCCTGCTTCAAACTACGGTTTATGTAATCATGTAATCACCTCCTTTGAGATATAGAAGACCCCTGATCCTGTCACCATCTTCATAGCTACAGGTCATATCTTTTTACTATCTATCCCCACATACAGAGTACTTTTACTCTCAAAAAACTCCAGACCAAATTACAAACAGAAAATCCTGTGTGCTTGGAATGGGTTAAATATTTGTTAATTAAAAGCCAGCAAAGACCAGGAGAAGCACTTTATTGTAAATAGGGAAGAGCAGCACATAACTCCAAGCTGACTTGGTGCCTCAAGGAGAGTATTGTCGTGGGTTTCCAGTTTCCTGTTCTGAGGACTGCATCATGGTCAGGTGTGCAATGCATCCTCCAGGCCTGGACCTGGCTCTGTTGGCTGGCTTTGAAACCTTGCACAGCTGACTCCTCTAGGCCTTTGAAACATTGCACAGCTGACTCCTCTAAGCTGACTCCTCTAAGTTTCCTCCTTGGTAATTGAATAAGGAAATATGTGAACATCCTTATCAGGTCTCCTGGAGCTTAGTGAGATTTCAATGGTCATGTAAACCAGGGGTATCATTGACATCATCATAACATATTCAGGTAGCTGTAAATGGAATTTTCCAGATTTGGTGTTCAGGGACATGTTGATCTTGGAATCATATTCTAGGTTGAAGTTACTCTGGGATGACTGTCTCTATTTATGATTATGACTACTTTTTCCAACACTAGTCCAGGGCAATTTATGATAAGTTGAGGGAAAGGAAAGAAAATCAAGAGGGCATTGAAGGGAATAGGAAGGGGCTCTTTCCTTAAGGAACAGGGGTGCTAATGATTCCCTTGATGGGGGAAGCAGCATCCAGTGGGGTACTACCTCTGGGGCCCTAAGCAGCTCCCCTTGCCTGTCTGGTCCTCTGGGTAGGAGAATTTAAGCAGTGAAATTTTAGTTTTGCCTCTGGTGTCTCTTTAAAGTCTCAATGGGGTGAGTCCTTATCCCCACACTGGATAAGAATTTCAGGCTGGCACCAGAACATTCCTTCTCATTCATGGTTTTAAACACTCCTTTTATTCTTAAGTCACGCAGTTAGTCTCTTTTTTAATATCAGAATGTCCTACCTAACACACTAACCTATACTTCAACCTTTTTGAAGAGAGCCTTCTTCCTCTTCCTCCATGTGGTCCACTGTAGAGGGTTGCTGATCTTCTGGAAAGAGGAAAATAAATGCCATCTCCCCCAACATGTGCACATGGGGGCTGGAAGTGGGGAGAGGTAGGATTCATGAGGGTGAAAAGGAAAGTACTTACTTGGGTGTGCTCGGGCACCATGTGGGTCAATAATTGGGCATGGTGGGGGGACTGGGGTTATGGCTCAGCAGTAAAGTGCTCACCTAGCATGTGTGAGGCCCTGGGTTTGATCCTTAGCACCACATACAAATAAATAAAATAAAGGTATTGTGTCCAACTACTACTAAATAATAATAATAATAATAATAATAATAATAATAATAATAATAATAATAATAATTGGTCATGGAAGGTGCACCAGCCCTGAAGCAGCTGCAGCTCTGGACACCTTAGGAATTCCTTTCTGCTTTGAAGACTCTGGTGGCCCACCTTTATGTGTGTCTGATGGGGATTCATGCCCTCTGTATTATCCCAGGAGACCATATCTACGATGGTCCACAACACAAGACTGTCTGCAGAAAACATACTCTGTCAGGACCAGCTTTCAGCATACAAACTCACATTCATTTTTGTGTTAGTCAGCTTTCCTTGACTCTAACAAATACCTAAGTTAATACATTTATAAAGAGCAAAGAACTTTTTTCTTTTTTTATTCTGTTTTTTTGTTTTTGTTTTTGTTTTTGTTGTTGTTTGTTTGTTTGTTTTGTTTTTTTCTTTTTGGTGGGCAGGGGGATGCCAGCAATTGACCTCAGGGTCACTCAATCACGGAGCCAGATCCCCAGCCCTATTTTGTATTTTATTTAGAGACAGGATCTTACTGAGTTGCTTAGTACCTCACTTTTTGCTGAAGCTGGCTTTGAACTTGAGATCCACCTGCCTCAGCCTCCTGAACCACTGGGATTATAGGCATGCACCATAGCTCCTGGAAAGAAAAGGATTCTTTTGGCTCACAGTTTTGGAGTCCATGACTGCTTGACCCCATTGCATTTGGGCTTGTGGTGAGGGAGCACATCAATACAGGAGGTTGTGTTAGGAAACCCATTCACCTCAAGGCCATGTGTAACAGAAGCAGACAGAAAAAGACTGAGGTTCTATAATTCTTTTGGGAGGACACCCTCAGTTACCTAAACCTCTACTTTGCACCATTGCACCATTGTTCTCTCTCTCTCTCTCTCTCTCTCTCTCTCTCTCTCTCTCTCTCTCTCTATTAAATCCAAGAGTGTTCTACCACCTAGATATACACCAGTGCTTTTTGACATTTATTTTTAATCAGGTTTTTCTAAGTTGCCAAGGCTGGCCTTGAACTTGTGATCTTCCTACCTTAGCCACCTGAGTAGCTGGGATTACAGACTCCCCTAAGCTCTGCTGGGTCCCACCTCTCAAAGGCTCCACAACCACCACCCAATAGCATCAAGCCATGGACTAAGCCTTTAACTCATGGGCACTGGATAGATATTCCAGGTTAGAGACCAGCAGTTAAGCCACAGCAGCTTACTTGCTGGTCTCTAATCTTCTGTATTCTCAGGAGAAATTTTACACAATTCCTGTGCCTCCACCTCTCCAGTCTCAGAGAATGAAACTCTCCACATCCTCTCAAAGAAGCTGGACTAGAGGTGCAGAAATAGGTAAAACACCCCCAAATTTAGAGTATGCATGTGTTTATCAGAAGGTGAATAACAGTCTAATGTTTGTAAAATCCTCTAATACCTATTCTTTTATATCCTCTTTGTGGACTAGGGATTTGTGAAGCTGGCAGGATTTGAACAGTGAGACAAGTTCTAAAGCTTTGTCTGTAGAAATTTTTATCTTCATTTGATAACTCACTTGGTGCTTTTGCAGCTTTGAAATCTCGGTGCTCCATTGTTATTTCCTCAGGCATGACCCTTCTTATCTATTGGGGTTTTGGTTTTTGGGGAGATGCAGTGACATCAATGATGCTTGCTAGGTCCCAAGCAGAGTGTCCAACACTTATTAAGACTCAGATACTGATACATTATTCCCCCCAAATTACTGTGCCCTAAAAAGGATGTAGCACATCAGAAACATTCCATAAATGTTGATGAATGATTTAAAGATATACCTCAGTGTATTTCAAGACAGATTAAAATAAGTGCTAAGTAGCTACAAGTTTTGTATGGTGACAACCAAGGGCAGTGACAGGTAATTCTGCCTGGTGCATCCTGAGGAAGTTTTGGCCAGGAAATTGCCTTTGGGATTTGAATCACTGGAAATGGAGCATATGGGGCATGCAGATTGGCTTTCATTTATGGGTGGCACTGGGTTATTATTTGGACCAAATCATGTTTCTTTGTGGGCCAGCCTCTCTCCCGTGGAGCTCTTTCCATTATACGTGATAGAAGATTGACTTTAACCAACTTAAACAGTAAAGGGAAAGATTTTCTAAAAGTGCAATGTGGAAGCACAGGTTTCAGCAGAAGGCCAGCTTGATTTAGGCTTTTGGATGCCACCAGGACCCACTTTGCAATTCTGGTTATTCTCAATACAGATATCATTCTCAGTCCAGTATACAGCCCCTATCTGGGGGAAAAAGGTGTTAGGCACTTCCAAAACTGCCTAGTTCCAGTTCAAATCCAGTGAAATGAAAGTCCAGCATGTCTCCATTTTTGCCTCCCCCACAGCAGTCCTGACATCTGATATAATCACCTGGCCTCAGTTCCATGGCTCTGCCTAGAAGATTCCTATGAGTCGAGGTGCTGCTAGGGGCTTCACCCTAAGATGAGGCACCAGAATCTCCTGAATTGATAGTTGGAAGAGGTGCCACCTGGGAAGGAAGGAGGAGCTTCCAGCAGAGACAGCCAGCAGAGGGATACTCCAAGTACTTATTTATTACTACGAGACACCAGCCACACTCTGGGGCCACAGCTGCACAGCTTCCAACCCTAACTCACCAGGTGCATGACCTTTTGCAAAGTACATCATTTCTCTGTGCTTCAGTTTCCTCATCTGCAGAAAAGACATAGTAAGTCCAATATCATAGGGTTAGAGAAAAACCTAATGAATTTTTACAAATCTCTTAGAATAGTGTGCTGAAATTGCCTGCCAGAGTTAATGGAGCTGCCATTATGTAATGACTTCTTTTCCCTGTGATTTTATGCTTATTCAATTATTCTGGACATTTCCAACCCCCACTTGGAAATAATGGAAGTGGGAAGTCATCCACATCTCAAGTACACCTTAGTATGATTAAAACCAAAGTCATGCTAGGGCTGGGACTCTGGCCCATTTTGCTCCCTGCCATAATCATCACCATGCATGGTGAGGGTCTTTGTAATCTGCAGCTCAAGATCTGACATGGAAACCCTAGCCACTCTGCATTTTGTGGCATTAGGGAAAACCAGGAGGAAACCTTAGCACTTGGGCCATTTGCAGAGGGACTTCACAATCTAATATAAAAGGTTGGAACATTCTGTCAAATACAATCTGAACAAGGACCCATTCCCATGAGAAAACTGCCCAAGTTGGCTGGCAAGGGTGTTGATATGACCTCCTTCCTCTGGGCCCCTTCTCAGGGTGTGAATGAGCATGGAAAGGGAGAGAGGGAGGGGGAGACTGGAGAGGGAGGGAGGGAGGGAGGGGGAGAGAGAGAGAGAAAGAGAGATTGAGATTGAGAGAGAAATTGAGAGATTGAGACAGAGATTGAGCGATTGAGAGAGAGACAGAGAGAGAGAGATTGAGAGATTCAAAAAGGCTTAGGTAAAAAAAAAAATTAAATGTGATGTCAGTAGTTAAAAATGACCTGGAATACTGTTTCCCCATTATTTTTGCAATAACCAATTCGAGGGCTTTATGTTATTGTTGTTGGTGGTAGTGGTATGTGTCTCATTTCAACAGCATCCACTACTTGTAAAACAGTTGTTTTGTGAGTCATGTTCTTCTACTACCTGTTCTAAAACCAGCCCAATCTCCTAAATATTGGAGTCTGCTGGAGCAGAGGTTCTCTAAGTGTGGTCCCAATGCCAGCAGGTTTAGGCTCATAGAATGGCTATGAATGCCCATTCACAGGATTTATCTGGAGTGGCAGTGGTCATCTGCCTGGCCAGTACCTCATTAGCCTAGAAGGTAAGAGGCATTCTGATGGACACCTTAATGAGTTATTGGCACTTACCAGATTGGGAGGGGGTCTCCCAGGGAGGTGCTTGAAATCCTGTGACTGGAAGAATTCAGGTACAACCTGATAGATTCTCTGGAATAGAATTCTTAAAAGTAACACCTGATGGCTGTATCCACATCACTCTATTTATTTATTTATTCATTCATTCATTCATTCCTTTTGGCAAAAAAAAAAAAATTATATCAGAACACAGTTACCACCATGAATTTGTGGCAAGGTACTAGATTTGAACTCTAAATAGGTCATATTGTCCATAATATTTACACCTGGTAATTTATAGAACATCACCATTCAATATTTTTTGCTATTATGGAAATGTCCTGTGTCTTTCCTGTCTAATCCAGTAGCCTCAAGCAAAATGATATTTTGGCATATAGATCCTATGACAAAAGAACTGAGTTTGTCACTTTGATGGATTAGATGGCCAATGGCCACAACGTTAGGTAGCATCATTCTAGGACATAAAAGCATAAAATGGAAGCATTTCCTCTGAAAACTGGAAAAAGACAGGATGCCCTCTTTTACCACTTCTATTTAATATAGTTCTTGAAATACTAGCCAGAGCAATTAAACAGATGAAAGAAACTAAATGGATATGGGTAGGTAAAGAAGAACTCATTAGCACTATTTTCTGACAATACAATTCTATACCTAGAAGACCAAACAAATTCCATCAGAAAACTGCTAGAACTAGTAAATAAAGTCACAAAAGTATCAGGATACAAAATCAACACTCATAAATCAAAGGCATTTCTGTATATTACTAACAAATCCGATGAAAGGAAAATGAGAAAAACTACTCCATTTAGAATAGTATCAAAAATAATAATAAATACTTGGGAATAAATTTAACAAAAGAGGTGAAAGACATCTACAATTAAAACTAAAGAATCTTAAGAAAAAAAAAGAAAACATGGGAAGATGGAAAGATCTACATTTTTTTTTTTTTGGATAGACAGAATTAATGCTGTCAAAATGACCATACTACCAAAAGCATTATACAGATTTAATGCAATTTCAACCAAAATTCAAATGACATTCCTCATAGAAATAGAAAAAGCAGTCATGAAATTTATCTAGCAAAATAAGAGACACAGGATAGCTAAAGCAATCCTTAGCAAGAAGAATGAAGCAGATGGCATCACGGTACCAGACCTTAAACTATGCTACATATCAATAATAACAAAAACAGTATGGGGTTGGCACAAAGTATACCAATGGTACAGAATAGATAACACAGAGACTAACTCCCATAATTACAGTTATCTTATATTTGACAAAGGCATCAAAAATATACATTGGAGAAAAGATAGCCTCTTCAACAAATGATGCTGAAAAATTGGAAATTTATATGCAATAAAATGAAATCAAACCCCTACTTCTCACCATGCACCAACTCAACTCAAATTGAATTAAGGACCTAGAAATTATACCAGAGATACAATGTCTGTTAGAAGAAAAAGTAGGCCCAAATCTCCATCATATCTGATTATTCCACAACTTTTTTAATAAGACTCCATAGCACAATAATTAATATTAAGCATCAATTTATAGGATGGATTCAAACTAAAACTGTTCTTCTCAGCAAAAGAAACAATCAGTGGAGTGAATATAGAGCCTACTAATTGAGAACAAATTCTTACCACACACACATCAGATATAGAACTAATCTCTGGAATATATAAAGAACTCAAAAATCTTAAAACAAAACAAACAACAACAACAACAACAACAAAAATAACCCAATCAATAAATGAGCCAAGATATTGAACAGACACTTCTCAGAAGATGATATACAATCTATAAACACATACATGAAAAATTGTTCAACATTCCTAGCAATTAGAGAAATGCTAACTAAAACTATTCTGATTTCATCTTCCTCTATTCATTTAAGAATATAAACTACAATAATTGTTGGTGAGGATGTGGGTAATATGTACATACTCGTACAATGCTGGTAGGACTTCAAATTGGTGCAGCTAATCTGGAAAGCAGTATGGAGATTCCTTGGAAAATGTTGAATGGAACCACCATTTGACCCAGCTATCCCACTTCTCGTTCTGTACCCAAAGGACTTATTAACAGAATACTACATGGACACAGCCACATCAATGTTTACAATAGCACAATAAACAATAGCTAAACTGTGGAATCAACCTAGATTCCATTCATTAGATGAATGGATAAAGAAAATGTGGTATATATACACAATGGAATACTATTTAGCATTAAAAGAGAATAAAATTATGACAATTGCAGGTAAATTGATGGAGCTGATGAATATAATGCTAAGTGAAATTTGCCAATTCCTAAGAAACAAATGCAAAATGATTTTTTCTGATTTAAGGATGCTAATTCATAACATGATGTGGGAGCGGGCAGGATGGGAGGATTAAATAAACTCCAGATAAGACAAAAGGAAAAAGGGGATGGAGGGGAAGGAAGGGGGCATAGGAGTAAGAAAGACAGTGGAATGTGATGGTTTTCATTACCCTAGGTACATGCATGAAGCCACAAAGGATGTGACGTTACTTTGCGTACAACCAGAGATATAAAAAATTGTGCTCTATATGTGTAATATGAATTTTAAGGCATTCTGTTGTTATATATAACAAATTAATTAAAAAATAAAAAGAAATACATACATACAAAAAAAGCAGAAAATGGTTATTAGGTCATTAAGTGGTGTCCTAATTTAAGTAATCCCCAACATCTTATTCATACATAAAGATTTTCTTAAAAATTTAATAATTCATTATAAAAGGAAATTAAAACATCACATTCAAAGATAATAAAATTTGACAGAAGTAGATTTTGGTGGTTGAGTTTTTTTCTTGCATTGATAATATGACTAACTTTGAACATGCAAGTATTGTCTAGTGAAAGCACTGAGCCTTTACAGGTATTTTCTGTCTGCTAAAATGCTACTGATAATGGCTGGAGGATGGGCAGAGACTACTGTGTGGGAGAGTTTGCAGTGAGCTAATCTAGAGGGATAGCACCCTTCTATCCCAGGGCAGACTGCAATTCAAGGATGATGGGAGATTCAAAAAACGGAGGTGTGTGTAGGGAAGAATGTGCACTGACATCCATAGTTCAAACCAGAGAATGTATGAGTTTGCAGATGGAGTCAAGAGAGGGCAATAGGGAAAAGTACAACTACAGAGGTTGGCAATTTTAGGTGATTGGCTCCTATACAGAAAAGTCTCTCCTACACACAGGAGCATAGGTCAATCCCTTCTGCTTACGCTCCCTACACAAAGATCTTGTGTTTCCTGTTCTGAGAACCCTCGCATGTATACTTTCCTTGTGCTATATATAATCTCGTTTCCCATTTCCCCAAACTAGCAAAACACATATTTTCAGAGTGATACTGTGCCAGTCTCTCAGGACCCCACACATGCTGATTTCAATAAGCTGAAATGTACAGCCAACCCTACCCACTACCTCATCTGCTACTCAGTCAACCTGGACCCTACCACCTCTCATTATCCCCTTCATTTCCTGCATCTTCTAAAATTTAGCAAAGTAGATTATCAACTAAAATTCACCATGGCACCCAGGAATTTGATGGTTCTACCTACAGCACATCCCTGAAAACATGGAGTAGAGAAACTCTTAACATTCCTTCCCCTGTCAGCTCCAAAGAGCATTATATTAGCTCTATACCCCCATCCCCTCCAAATAAAACCAAGGCCTACAAAAATGACAGTTCCACAATCTCATCACATGGAGGACACTAAATAGGCTTTCTGCTAAAAAGTAATAAGAAAATGAATAATAGGACATGCTACCAGTTTATTGCTCACCACAATTGCTGTCACAAGAAAACAGGTTTTTAAGTAGTGGTGAAGATGGTGTTCATAGTTCTGCATAGAGCTCAGGTTCCTAGCTGAGATGCCCAGTGTGGCCATTGCTTTCTCATAAACAGGGTTTGGAGTGTCCAATTTATTTAAACAGTGTTTTTCTCCTTTCTATTTAGTTAAATCTAGTGTGGCATGCTGGCAATGTGAGGAAATGTTAAAGGGTAGCTCTTACATTTGTAATGTAGTAGTTGTCCACTAAGTGAAAGATTGTTTAAATAGCTGAAATATTCTAATGTCTTTATTGGGGTATACTGAAAATTATATGCACACATTTGTTCTATGTAGGGGTATGTTTTGATATAAATATACACCATGGATCCATTTCTACATTCTCAGGAAACCAAGCTTCTTAGGATGTTACGTTAAGGGGGAAAGGTGTGAGGGTATGGGGATAATCTATCTTAGCCCCTTTGGAGGAGAACTCTAATGAATAGACCGGAGGTAGTTTAGGAAAGAATGCATAAAATCAAACACCTGTATGTATTTAGTAAATTAACTAAAGTAAAAATAGTAAAAGTTAGGAAGTTGAAAGTGGGAGAGAGGGAGGAAGAAAAATTAAAAGGAAAGAAAGAAAAAGAAAAAAAGGGAGAGAGAAATTAAGAAAAATAGAGGGGGTTATATTATTATTATGGTGATTCAGTTCTTAAAGTCCTATCTCATGCAAAGTTTTTGGTTTCACATATGTTTGTGTTGTGAAGACCAGAGTGGGAAGGGTAGAGGAGAATGGATGATAAGAGAAAAAAAATCTACTACAATTCTGTTTTCTTTTCTTCCAGTAGGTGTCATTGTCTATTCCAAGCTTGAGTCACTGTCCTCGGGGTGGTGGCGGTAAGGAGTTTGAGGGTTTGAGCTTCTGCCTGGAGCCTCCCTGCACTCTGTGAGTTGGAAACCAAGTGCCTGTACAGTTTTAGTTCTGCCTTGATAGCCATGCCCCCCCAAAAAATATTGTGAGAAAGTTTTGAGTTATCACAACTGGGGCTGGGGGAGTTTGGAACCAGTTACCTGGTCAGCAGCAGAACCACATTGGTAACCACACACACCAAGAGATGGCAAGAAAGGTTTTCCAAGGTGGATTCCATCTGTTTCTGGCATTGGGTGTTTGGTGAGGTGGGGGTGCTGGGATGAACTTGTGCTGTGGTCAGAACTCAGTCTGGTGACTTGCTTGGGAGTGAGCTTAATCTGGTGATCTAGAGTTGTGTAGAGTTGCTGATTTTATACTTCTGATCTGCAGATTGTAGTCCACGCGTCTGTTCAGATTGCGGGTTTGGGGCTGGTGTCTGGAATCTTACTGGCAAGCAAAGCCTCTGGGTTCTGCGTTGTGCTTCCCACTCTGGTAGAATCTGTGAAAGGTTCACTGTATGGTGTCCTGTCACATGCTCTGAACTGTAGTTTTTCCATCATGGCAGGACCTGGTGGAGAAGCATTTTGACTGTTTTCTCGGGTCCATGTCCAGAGCCCCCAGACACAGTATCTCCTCTATTCGGCCATCTTAGTTCTCTCCCTGAAAATCTCATCTGGTTTTCACTTTCTTATCTAAGAGGAATACCATTGATCATCATTGATTTTGATCTTAACTGCATTAAATCTTTTTAGTGTTTTTGGTAGTATGGCCAATTTGATAAAATTAATTCTGCCTTGCAAAGAGCAAGGTAGACATTTCTACCTTCTAAGGTCTTCTTCTATGACTCTTATTAGGATTTTGTAGTTTTTGTTTTATAGATCTGTCACCTCTTTTGTTAAATTCATTTCCAAGTGTCTTATTTTTTTCAGGTTATTGTGAATGGGGCAGTTTTCCACATTTCGGTCTCAGAGGCTTATATGCAGAAATTCCTTTTATATATTGGTGTTGATTTTATATCCTGCTACTTTGCTGAACTCATTTACTAGTTTTAGAAGTTTTTCTGGTGGACTTTTTGGTTCTTCTAGATATAGAATCATATGATCAGCAAATAGTACTAATTTACGTTCTTCTTTTCCTATACACATCCCTTTGATTTACTTTGTCTCTCTAATTGTTCTGGCCAGTGTTTCAAAAACTATGTTTAATAGAAGTGGAGAAACAGGGCATTCCTGTCTTGTTGCAATTTTTAGATGGAATGCGTTCCTTTTTTCTGTATTTAGAATAATGTTGGCCTGAGGCTTCGCAGAGATAGCCTTTATGATGTTGACATGAGTTCCTGTTATCCCTAGATTTTCCAGTGTTTTGAACATAAAGCAGTGCTGTATTTTGTCAAATGCTTTTTCTGCATCTATTGAGATGGTCACATGGTTCTTATCTTGAAGTCTATTGATGTGATGAATTATATTGATTGATTTCCATATGTTGAACAAACCTTGCATACCTGGGATGAATCACACCTGATCATGGTGCATGATATTTTTTATATGTTTTTGTATTCAATTTGCCAGAATTTAATTGAGGATTTTTGCATATATATTCATTAGAGATACTGGTCTGAGGTTTTCTTTCTTTGAGGTTTCTTTCTCTGGTTTGGGAATCAGGGTGATATTGGCCTCATAGAATGAAGTTGGAAGTACTCCTTCTTTTTCTGTTTCCTGAAATAGATTGAAGAGTATTGGTATTAGTTCTTCCTGAGAAGTCTTTTAAAACTTGGCTCTATATCCATCTGGTCCTGGGCTTTTCTTGGTTGCTGATCTTTGGATGACTTCTTCTAAGTCCTCACTTGATATTGGTCTCTTTAAGTGATGTATGTTGGGGATGCAAATCAAGTCAAGATGGCGCCTGGCAGTTTGCCAGGAGGAGTGGTTTGTTAAGCAATGCCAGCGAGCCATTAAGATGATGAGGATTCCTTATTGGCTGACTGCTGTATCTAGATGATGTTAATTGAGTCAAGCTGTGTGTAATTAGGTAGGTATATATACCTCTGTTGTCCTGCATAGAAGCGGTTCAGCTACCTTAGGAGCCCGCTACTTTGAGTTCTCGCTCAGTTCGGCTGAGTTCACTTGCAATAAAGTAGTTCCCGCTTCAACCTTCAAGTTGCTTGTCACCTCCCAGTTATTTGCCCAGCTGGACTGCAGCAAATGTATATCTTCCTGGCTCAATCTGGGCAGGTCATATGACTTTAGGAAATTACTGATGCCTTCACTATCACCTATTTTATTAGAGTTATGGTTTCAAAATAATTTCTAATTATCTTCTGTTTTTCTGTAGTGTCTGTTTTGATATTTATTTTTTCAAAATATATGCTAGTAATTTGGGTTCTCGCTCTTCTTCTCTTTGTTAGCATGACTAAGGGTCTGTGATTCTTATGTATTTTTTCAAAGAACCAACTCTGAGTTTTGTCAATTTTTCCAAATGTTTCTTTTGTTTTTATTTCACTGATTTCAGCTCTGATTTTTTATTATTGCATGCCTTCCACTGCTTTTGCTGATGGTTTGTTCTTCTTTTTCTAGTGCTTTGAAGTGTAGTGTGAGGTCATTAACTTCTTGGCTCTTTCTTCTTTCAAGAAATAAACTCCAAGCAATGAATTGTCTTCTTAGTACTGCTTTTATAATGTCCTAGGGATTTTGATATGTGGTGTCTGTGTTCTCATTTACCTCTAAGAATTTTTTAATTTCCTCCTTGATATCTTCTGTAACCCATTGTTCATTTAGTAGCATATTGTTCATTCTCCATGTGAAGAAGTAATTTTTCTTCCTTATTTTATCCTTGATTTCCAATTTTATTCCATTACAATGGGATAAAATGCATGGTAGTAACTCTACTCCTTTGTATTTGTTAAGAGTTGCCCTGGGCATAATATAGCGTCTATTTTTGAGAAGGATCCATGTGCTGCTGAGATATTGTGCTGCTTGATATTGGTTGATATTTTATATATGTCAACTAAGTCTAACTTATTACTTGTGGTTTTGAGTTCTATGGTTTCATTATTCAAATTTGATTGGACGGTCTTCCCAGTGGTGAGAGAGGTGTGCTAAAATCACCCATGATTATTATGCTTTGGTCTATTTGACTCTTGAACTTGAGAAGACTTTTTTATATGAACATAGCTGCACCATGGTTTGGGGCATATATATTAAAGATTGTTATGTCTTGTTGCTGTATGGTTACCTTGATCAATATGTAGGGTCCTTCCTTATCCCTTTTGATAAACTTTGGCTAGAAGTCTACTTTATTTGATATGAGTAAGGACACCCCTGCTTGCTTCTGAGGTCCGTGGGAGTGTATGATTTTTCCCAACCTTTTACCTTCAGTCTATGTATCTCTTTTCCTATCAAATGATTTTGTTGTACACAGCATATTGTAGGATCTTTTTAAAAATAATCTAGTCTACTAGCCTGTATCTTTTGAATGGTGAGTTTATGCCATTAACATTTAGGGTTACTATTGAGATATGGTTTGTATTTCCAGCCATATTTGTTTATCTTTGTTATTTAACTTGACTTGATTTTCCTCTTTGATTAGTTTTTTTTCCCATAGTGTACTCCATTCCACTGTTGGTTTTCATTGTTCTTTTCCATTTCCTCTTAATGATATATTTTTCCAAGGATATGTTGACCGCTGGTTTTGTACCTGCAGATTCTCTTAACTTTTGTTTATCATGGAAGAATTTTATTTCATCGTCAACCTGACACTTAGTCTTGCTGCATACAAGAGTCTTGGTTATACTCTGGTTTCCTCTTCAGATCGTATAAATCTTTCACCTTTTACAAGAGTCTTGGTTAGAATATAGTATATTTTAGCATTGGAAATATATTGTTCCAGGATCTTCTAGCTTTCAGGGACTGTGTTGAAAGATCAGCCTTTAAACTAATTGGTATACCCCTATATGTGATCTGCTGCTTTTTTCTTGTGGCTTTTAAAATTTTCTTCTTGGAAAATTCAATGGAGAACAATCTAAAAAATACCTGACAAGTCCTCCTCAATACTGTCAAGGTCATCAGAACAAGGGAGTTCATAGAAACTGTCACCCCAAGAGAAGTTCATGGAGACATGATGACTGGATGTCATGTTGGATCCTAGATGGAATCCTAGAACAGGAAGACACAGTACCAAGAATCCAAAAGATATGTGACTTCAGTTAATTTTAACATACCAGTATTTCTTATTCATGATGAATGGTCTAAGATGTTAACACTTTAGAAACAGCTCACCTAAGTCATAATAAGGGAAGAAACCAGGCTGAGGCTACCTGGGAAATCTCTGCACTTTCTTTTCAATTTCTGTATAAAGATAAAACTAAGCCTGGCATGGTAGCACATGCCTGTAATCCCAGTGTCTTGAGGGGCTGAGGCAAGAGGATTTCAAGTTCAAAGCCAGCCTCAGCAACTTAGTGAAGCCCTAAGTAACTCTGTGAGACCCTACCTCTAAATAAAATACAAAAAAGGGCTGGGGATGTGGCTCAGTGATTAAGCACACCTGGATTCAATCCCCAGTAACCCCCCGCCCCCCCAAAAAAAAGATTAAACTAATGTAAAACCTTAGGATATGGTTATATTTTCTCAAACACCTACTTGTTTAATTATTCATACAGTTAATTACTGGTAACTGACACTCTTAGTTAGTTCTGTATTTTATTATGAACATTTATAACACAAAAATTAAATAGTTCAAACTAATATAAAATTCAAAGTATGTGGGCTGGGGTTGTAGCTCAGCAGTAGAGCACTCACCTAGCATATGTGAGGCACTAGGTTTGAGCCTCAGCATCACAGAAAAATGAATAAATAAAAATAAAGGCATTGTGTCCAACTACAACTAAAAAAATTCTAAAAATTCAAAGTATGTGCCACTTTTACATATTTCATGTTGAAGTAATAACATATGTGAACTTGTTATATTTTTATTCTGTCACTATGTTTTAGGTTTGCCTTCTTAAAACTTGATCACTAGAGGGGAAAAAATGACATTTTAGAGATTTTATTTCAACTCATGGTTTAACTTTCCCAAATGAGTGACTTTATAAAAAAAAAGTTCTAATGGCAAATTGACTCACTGTGACTGAATCACTTATCCCAAAGAATCCTTGTCTCTATTTTATTTCTATGCATACCTTTTAGCAGCAATATAATCAAATATTTGTCACTGAAACAAATAGTCAAAGAACGTCCAACTCCTCCAAGACCTCTGCAGGAAGTGGTAAGCCAAGAGAAGCAAAGGTGTCAACTCAGTCCAGGAGTGATATCAGATGCTGCTGTGTTGTGGAGAAACACTCTATCTTTTAGAAATCACAAGGAGCTATGGATGCCCAAACTCTTGCATGAGTCTAAATCTAGTTGAACTTCTAAGTAATTTTATTGTCACTAGCTCATCATGAAGCTAATGACAACTACAGGATCTATGGGTCTGGGGATGTAGCTCAGTGGTAGAAAGATTTCCTAGCATGCAGGAGGCCCTAGGACAAACCCCCAGAACCACAAAAGAAAAAAAAAAGAATTTGTGTCTTATTTGTTTAATCAAATAAAAAATGAATAATCACTCCTCTTAAGAAAACATGTTGGATCTAAAACACTTGAGACTTTCAGAATCAAAATACTCTCCTTATAGTGTATTGCATAGCTAGTCCACCATGAAGAGTGGTGTCACATCATAAAACATGTTCACATGAAGCATACCATCAAAACAACAAAAAGGCTTTATTGACAGTTGATAAGAAAAATGAACATAATCTAGCTTAGGAAATTATTAACACATTGGAAACATGTGTTAATAAGTAGACATCAAAATCCTCCAGGACAAGCCAGGCACTTTGACACCTGCCTGTCATCTCAGCTGTTTGGGAGAATAAAGCAGAAGGACCACAAATTTGAGGCCAACATTAGCAATTCAGCTAGACCCTGTCTCAAAATGAAATTGTAATGAGGACTGAAGACATATGTAGATCAGGGCTTTCATAGCACATGCAAGGTCCTGGGTTTAATCCCCAGTGCCAAAAAAAATTTCTCTAGGTGAGACATCTGATAACAGACAACTATGGCAGGTACAGAACAGGGCAGAAGCCATTATATCAACTTCCTCAAAATGATTAAAGTAAAACTGTACTTTGTTCAGCTCACAATACTAACATGTCTGATTTCTGCTTCTAATAATTCAAATGTAACCATTTAAATATGATCAAAAGTTTGTGTACTTTTCTAATGAATCCAACAAATTTGAGAGAGAGACTCAACTGTGTTCTGAAAGCCACCTTATAAGCACATAGGAGCACCAACATTAGGATAAAATGTAATCATTGTATTTCCCACATGAAATAACCCTAAATGCTAATGAATACATAATTTCAAAAGAAAGACAAATTTCTGAAATCAAAAGCAAATTGATACATTTTTAAATAATATTTTGAACAGAGGCAAAACACTTAAAGAGTTCTCCCACAAGAATTCCTGACAACATAAAGTATCATGCTCATTAGAAGGCCCATCGCTTTGTATGCAAGGAATAAGAGAACTTTCTGATAAATGTAGAACTTTAATACGACATATTGACATGCTTTCTAAATTTTAAAAGAAAATATCTGTTTTTAAAAAAGCTTATTTGTAGTAAATGTATCTGAATTACAAAAAAAGCAGCTACTGACTTGTCTCTTACATTTTGTAATGATTTGCATCTCAGGAAATTTCATATATAGTGGTTTTAAATATCATGAAATATCAATAGTTGACATTAAAATATTATCATCCCACTTCTTTTTCAAAACTGATTTGAAATTTTCTTATAATAATTTCATATGGATTTGTGATTATGTGATGGAAGGAATACATGGAGCAGGTGACATGCGTATTTCTTCTACCATTTCTGGGAGCATGTTTGGAAACCTTATCATTTAGTGTTTGGGGATACAAAAAGGTGTACCCTGTGTCTACATATGTAGAGATGATGCATCAATACAACATACGTTGAATAAAAAATATAACAGGTTACTATTTTAAATAATGGATTGACTTATTATTTTAAAAAATACATGAAATCTGGTATGCACATACTAACATTCAATCCAAGTAGGTATAAATCTAGTGGTAATACTAGGGTTACTAATTATAACAAACTGTGTTTGAGTTTTGCTTCGAAAATGATGGAAATGAAAAGTAATGTGTTATAAAAGAAATCTCATGAAAAAGCAAGTAAAGCAACATGGAGAAATACATGAGTTCTGATACAGGGAGTGAATGAAAAAGAATCATATGCATATCAATTTGTGAATGGATGAAATGATACATCCTGTGATGTATATATACTGAAGAAATAGGAATATAACAATTTTGAAAGAAAATTATCTTCAAAACACACATCATGTTTCATATGAATATACTTTCATTGATGTTAAACTGGGTCACTTACTGTAGAAATATTAGGGTTAGTACTCAATATTCACTGAAGTTCATTTTGAGTATTCAGAAATGAATATGTATGTCAAGAAAATGAATATTTCTGAGAAATATCTTGTGAAAAGTTGATTAGAAATCCACACAGTTGGACATGAAAGAATCAAGGTAGTGTATGTATATGACACATGTGTTTCATGTTTGCAAATCTGTACAGTGTGTGTGTGTGTATATATATATATATATATATATATATATATACATATTAAAATGTAATAGTATATATGCTAATTGAAATTCATAAGGGTATATATATCCTTCACATAAGTACTCAAAAGATTCATTTTCCTCTACAGTGTTTCATGTATAAACTTGTTGATGTATAAAGCTCACCATAGTTTGAATTTTCAGTTCCCTCAGTGTATGGGGGGGAGTGATCCCTTCATGAAATTTGTATTTTCCATAGTCAGAGTACTCTCAAGAATATACCTGTGATGGCAGTAGGATTCTATATATGTATATCAAAATATATATTGTGACCCAGGCGACAGAGACAGGGAGTCAGGAAGTTACATATTTGTTAACTTTGAAAATTCATAGAGAAGTAATACGAGAAAAAATTGTGACAGGTTTTATAATATGTATCCCTAAAGAAGCAAAAGGCAAGTCCAAGTTTCCACCATGCCTCGTATGAAATGCCTGTACTTTTAATGTTTACGATTATTTTTATCCACGTTAGGATTAGTAGTCAGAGTCTAGTAGGTTATGGGTTAGTGTCAGAGATTCAATATTTCAAAAGGCAAAATGGAAAATGAGTCTAATATGTATGCGAACATGTGGAACATAAAAATCTTCCACTGTCATCCACCACAATGCCTTGACATTACTATCACCCCAAATAAGACACAATGAGAGGAGAAGAGGAAAGAAATCTGTGAATACATATCTGGAATGGGAAATTCTGAGGAGCTCACAAACTTGGGTGTGGCAGAAGAGATCCCAAAAGTAGGGGACAGAGTAAACATTCCACAAACTTGGAGCTGTGCTGGCCTAATGACTTCTTGACTATCTGCCTCTGACATTTGTGCACTAGAAATATAGCTTTGTGCTTTAGCTTCCTTTGTAATGAGACCATGAAAGATTGGTCTGAGTCTATGTGAACAGGAGGACATGGTTTCATATTTTCCAATACAAACAGGAGGCAGCAGAGCTGAAACTTCTCTTCATAGGTAACTGTGGCCATTGGTTTATGAATGTCTCCCTGTGTGGATGGTGAAACCTTTGGCTCACCCTCCAGTTTTAATGGCATTTCTTGCAGCTTCCCTGGAAAATTGGTGTTTGTTTTTGAAATACAAAAAGTTCAACTGGGACACATTGCTGGAGGGAGCTCTGTCACGTGGGGTGAGTCAGGGTCTGAAGGAAAAAACCCAAAATGGGCTACAATCCCATATATCTTGCCCACTTGAGCATAGCAACTTGATTCTGAGCATCTCACCAAATCCTCTCCCCACAACAACATGCCTTTATATTTTAGGGTCTGCTGGCTGCACCTTGTCAGTCACATGACATTTGGAATCCAATGACAGAACCACAAGGGCCCACCACACATGTTTGATCACACACCTGCACTCCATTGCTCAAGGCCCAGTTCCCTGCTGGCTCCTGCTCACTGGCATAGCTGTTCTTCACCATGGTCATGAATTCCACTCAGTCAAAAATGGCACTCGCTGGTTTAGTCATGATGAGCAACAGGAGATCTAAAGGTTCTCCAGGGATTTCTGGTCATTGGATTTACAAAAACTTCATTGTATGGCATAGGCATATTTCAAGAATGAAGAAGTTGGCACTGTGGGTTTTGATTCATTCACGAACCATTAAGGGTTGAGGAATCTCCTTTCAGTGAAAGCTCTGGAGATCTCATGCAGGCAAGGCTTCCCAAGGAGTGGCAAAAGGTCACATAAAAATCTTCCACTGTTATCCACTACAATGCCTTGACATTACTATCACCCCAAATAAGACACAATGAGAGAAGTAGAGGAAGAAAATCTGTGAATACATATCTGGCTGTGAAAATTTTGAGGAGCTCACAACCTTGGGTTTGGCAGAATAGAGCCCAAATGTAGGGGACAGGGTAAACATTCCACAAACATGGAGCTGTGCTGGCCTAATGACTTCTTGACAACCTGCCTCTGACTTTTCGGCACTAGAAATAGAGCTTTGTGCTTTAGCTATCTTTGTAGAGAGACCATCAAATCTTGGTCTGTGTCTATGTGAACAGGAGCACCTGGTTTCATATTTTCCAATACGAACAGGAGGCAGCAGAGTTGAATCCTCTCTTTGTAGGTAACTGTGGCCATTGGGGTATGAATGTCTCCCTTGGTGGATTGTGAGGCCATTGGCTCACCCTGCAGTTTTAATGACATAGCATTATCTAGATACAGCAGTCAGCCAATAAGGAATCCTTATCATCTTAATGGCTCCGTGGGGTTGCCTCATAAACCACTCCTCCTGGCAAACTGCCAGATGCCATCTTGACTTGATTTATGGTCCCCAACATTGTAGAAGTTGTGAGAAAGCTATTTAGATGTTCCTGATGATGTCTACGAGGCCTGGGTGCCTAGAATCAATCTAAATCTGAAACTACTTCAAGGATATTGAATAGGAACACTGTGTCATGTAACATTTTTGTATTTATCTTTGCTTGTTGATCTGCAATCACTCTTAAGCCATTAATTATTTATTGTACTGTTCCATTTAAAGTGTCAGAGAATGAAGACAAAAATCTCCAAAGACCAAAGTGATGTTCCTGAACAGGAAGTTTCTCTATGTGTCCTGTATCCATGTCTACTTTTTAATTTTTCATTATATTTCAACTATAATTGGAAAAACTCTCATATTACTTTCAGGTCTATATTCATGTACGTTTTGACTTATCTCTTGAATGTCCCAACTTCAAGAGATAAGTCAAAACTAATAAAAATAATTTATTATTTACCAAAGACAATTTATTATTAATTTATTGGTAAATAATAAATTAAAACACCTCATTATGTATAAAGCCATAAATAACTTGCCGCGTCATTTATCATTTACTACCAGCAAGACATCTGTTAACAGTTTATACACATTATCTAATTTAACCCCTATGGTTCTTAATAGGCTCCATTTAAAGATGCTCAAAGATCACTGACTTTTCCAAGTTTTGAAATATTAATGGATAAAATGGGCATTTTAACCCAGTTCTTCTCAAGCTGAAAATCAAATGAATTATTGTTTAAAATACTAAATGCAAAATCATAACTGTGTGAAAAATTTAATGAGCCAATTTTTAATTTTACATTGAACTGGCTTTATGTAGAAAAGGCTAACGTAAGAAAAGGTAATGAGAGATTTGACTGCAAAATTATTTTAAATGACTTCACAAAAAAACCCATAAATTGCAGATAAAATTAGTATTATATCTATCAAATAGTAAAAATTGACATGAAAAAGTGATATTATCAATTGAAAAAAAATAATGTTTGTACAATTAGGAAGAGACAGGGCACATACCTTACTAAATAAGAAATAGAGAGGCAGCATTAACATATAAAAAATGCTGAAATACATACAAACTAATATGTAAAAATTTTTAAGGTGAAAAATCATTTTGGAATTTAGAGATGGGCAATATTTTTTTAAAAAAATCTAAAAATATCTGTAAAAGAAAAAAATTGCTTTGAAAGAAAGAAAAGAGAATTCCAGGTTTTAAATATGTTGGAAGGAAGAAAGAAAAAAAAAGAAAAAGGAAGAGTAATCAATATGAAAATCACTCAAATCAGTCAATGTAATGAAAAACCAAAAAAAAAAAAAAAAATTAAAAACACCAATACGCAAAAGAATGATCAAATTTACTGGACTTAAAGTCCACTACTTATGGTGAAAAAAGATAAGTTTATTACCACCATATATTACAAAGGTAATATAATATTAGCTTAGACTAGAAAAATGAAGAATAGTGTTGCTTTATTAGATAATTAACAACTTATGCATATGCCTGGAATTTTATTGGGTTTGGAGCTGAGAATTAAACCAAGTGTCACAAAGATTTATAGATTATCTCTTAGTGATAACATTTTTTTTTAATTTTTTGCCTACTAAGAGTTGTTTCAGAGTAATGTCTTTATTGTTTCCACAATTTAATAACTTAAAACAACTGTTTTGTAAAAGATGGAGGACAATGGGAAAAGTTTAAGCTGCATTCGGACTAATCAAAGAGCAAATTAATGTATTTTCTGATTTTAAAAAATACTAAAAAATATGAACACCTTTTAGGTCATGAATATTCTTCCAAAATATAACAAGTTATATATATATATATATATATACACACACACACACACACACACACACACACACATACTATTTATATATGAAGATTACTGTGACATTGTTTATAGCATCTGAAAATTGGGTGTAGCTTCTACAAGTTTATATAAAGGAATGGATTTAATTTTAGCATATCCATTATGTGAAAAAAAATTATTAACTTAAAATTATGATGCCAATTTATTTACTCTAATAATAGGTATAAAAAGGTAATAAAGTTGAAAAAAAATGTTTGATCCTGGTTTTGAAAAATGCTAATCCAGTAGTAATGATTCATAAGATTATACAGAAAATATTAGCCATAATCAAGAAGATAATTCTTTTTTATTTTACATTGAACTTTATGAACATAAAAAATTGACATCCTATTCCTAAAATATTGTTAGATGTTTGACAATAGGCAGAAATAACACAAAATTAGAGAATGAGTACTAATGCTAAAATTTAAGCTACAACTTTATTACCACCTATGTGAATAATGAAACACATTATTTTTAAGTGTCCCTCATTCTTTGGTCATTTGAAAATGTAAGGCTGTATATGAACATACTTTGAACATGAAATAATATTTATAAAATTACTTTTTTTTTCAGAATAAAGTCTTAGAACTCTAAATTTTCTTATGCTTCATAAAAACACTATTATGGTTCTCACCAGGCCAATAATAATAACACTAATAATAAAAAAATTTTCAAGGCTGAGATTTCCCTTTCATGCTCAGAAGATAAACAGACAATTGTCACCAAATTATAGATTTGGGACAAACAAAACCTTGGTCTGTCAGTACAAGTAGATAAAGTGAAGCTCAAGTGCTACAAAAGGATTTTATAGTACAACAGTTTGTTTGTTTGTTTTGGTACCAGTGATTGAACTCAGAGGCCCTGGACTACTGAGCCACATCCCAGCCCTATTTTGTATTTTTTTAGATATATTTTAGTTGTTGATGGACCTTTAAATTATTTATTTATATGTGGTGCTGAGAATAAAACACAGTGTCTCACATATGCTAGGCAAACACTATATTATGAGCCACAACCGCAGCCCTCATATTTTGTATTCTTATTTACAGATGGTCTCACTGAGTTGCTTAGCGCCTTGCTGTTGCTGAGGCTGGCTTTGAACTCGTGAGCCTCTAAGCCACTGGGATTACAGTTATGCACCACCGTGCCTGGCTGATAGCACATCAATTTATTGAAGCAGAAGCATCTTCTGTGAATTTATTGGACAGCTTCTGCTAACAACCTTTCAAGTGCAATCATGTGCTTTCTTTCATTCTAACTAATGACTGATTCCTTTCTCTTCTTCTGTCCAGATAACTTTAAGCTCCTTATCTTTATTGAATCTAACTTAGAAAACAAATGTGTTGTGTTCTAACATCAAATATGAAACACATTTTTGTAATAGAACATTGTTGTCTTTAATTTTCCATATTATATCCCTAAAATCACAGACACTTCAAAAAGACATTACATTGTGTTTTATGAACATTCCAAATAATAAGTAGCTAAGATAAATATTTTCTGAACTCTGAATGTTAAAATCTGGTACTTCTTTGTATTCTCATATTCTAAAATAGCTAATATGATGGGCCTAGGTGTTCAAACTGGAGAGATTGAGTAGAGCTTGACACTAGGGGGTTGAAAATTGTTCGCCCTGGTTTCTTCTACTTTAATTATCATTTTTTTAGTTGAGTTCCCCTTAATTTTATGTTGGAACACTATAATAATATCCTGACTCTTGTGTGTGTGTTTGTGTGTGTGTATTTTTCAATTTACTTTTTAAGCTCATATGTCTGATATCAGCACCTCCCTATATAAGCACCATAACTGTTCCAGGTAGAAAGTAAAAGCAGACACACTTAAAATTTTGCATCTACAATTTACCCCTTTCCCTCAAATGTTACTTTCAATACATCATCATTTTATTGTTAACAAGTTAAATATCGTTCCAATTCTCCTTCTTCTTCTATCCTCTTTGTTATTACCACAAATCAGTGTTCTGGGGTGGGAGACTCCCCTGGGAACATCTGAAAATGGCTAAAGATATTGAGATGTTGTTATACTGGAGATGAGGGAAATATTACTGACATCTAGTGAGTAGAAGACTTGGTTACTGATAAACTACTACATTTTTACAGCAAAACCCCCAACAGCACAGAATTCTGCAATGCAGAACCATCATAATGCTGAGGTCCAGAAACTGCCTGAGATCAAGACATCATTAACTGGTAAGTAGATACCTGAAACAACAGGATGAATGAATGATCTCTCTCTGTTGCTCTGGCTCCCATCCAAGACAAATTTCCACACTACAGCAGAGCCACCCTGTCCAAAATGTAAAAAGAGCCTGTATTTTATACTTAAAACTTTAATTACTTAGTACAAGGGATGGAAGGCATTATAAAATTCTTCATAAATTATTTCCTCATTAACTCTTTAGTTTCTTCTCGCCTCCCTTTTTCTTTCTATACCAAACTTCAGCACTACTGAAGAGTTTTCTATTATTTAAACGTTCATCTTCTCTCTCTGTTGTCTGATTTCTGGCATTTTGATATGCTGAAGCTTCTGCCTGATTGCTATGACACTCAACTGATAGGGCTTGTTCCCTTTGGACATAGGTCTCCCTCTGAGGAAAAAATAGAATATAATCAGGAAAATGCAAATAACCACTGCATCACTGGAATTTCTGAGAGAGATTATTAGACTGTTTTGGAAAATTAATTTAGTATATTTTGTAATTGTGTTGCATTCTAAAAAACAAACACCCACCTCAGTTTGTTATGTTTGCCATTTTAACACACAATAAGATACTTCTGAGACAAAGTTTTTCTCCTGATTTGTTTTGGCACTGGAACCTGGAGTCATCCACCAGGACAGAGTGCCTAAGGAAGATGGACTTCAGTTCATTTTCAGATGCCCCAGTTGTCTGAGCAATAAATATTATTCCATCTACTTAATAGCCAGGAAGTCACAAAACAATTGAGAAAAAATAGCAAATTTTGAGACCGTGAGGAATTCTTCCTGATTATACTTTAATAAAGACAAAACAATATGAACAAAATTTCTAGTGATGTTTAATTGGCTTAGGTAAGGTAGGGGACAGCCATCTGAACAAGTCACTGACATATCAATGTTACCTTTTGGAATTTTAAGCAATTTTTTGACAAAGGAAACTGATTTTGCCAATCTGAGAGATAGTGGAGACTTTTTCTCTTTGAATAAAATCATCCTACTGACTTACAAAGATAGATTCCAAATTTTTGTATCATGCTGCTTGATTTTGCAAATGCCTCTGTCCAATTTCCCTTAGATTTTTTTTAAGTTCTCTTGTGTAATATGTAGGAGTAGTTTCTTGGCCTGATGGGCACAACTTCCCCTTTGTGACACAGTGAAAATAAGGATACTGGTAATAGACATCAATAAGTTCCATTCCAATTTTTAAAGAATTAGCATTTACATGTTTAGTTTTCAAAAAATAAAAATCAAACAAATGTTATTCCTCATAAAAGACTTGTGACACAGAATATTTAATTTCTATAATTTTGCTGTTTCCTTCACTTATCCACAATATCATATTCTTCTTTAGAGTGGAAGAGATAAAAGCTTTTGTGTTGATGACATATTAAAGAGAGAAAGTGAAATGAGCTTAAGTTTGATTTAAAAAATGTGTTTTTCAGAATGTGTAAGTTCAATTTTTATAAGCATTAAAGCCAAGCATTTCTAAGTGATCAGACCTAACTCTTCTTTTAAATTTATTCCATAGGTAATAGCAGACAATTAAAAACTACTCCCCACATCCACAGAAGCATTATTTTCCACTTGAGAAATGCAAGTACCTTTGTTTCATTATCTATTAGAGGATAGAGAAATAGTAGGTCTGACAAAAATATATGTATGATATGTATAATATATAATATATATGTATAATAGATGGGCGTATTTAAGTATGTAAATTGTATCTCTGCCTGTCTTAAAAACTGCTAATTAAAAAAGTGAATGCCATTCTAATTTTATTCTGTTTAAGAGGTAATTTATTCAAGAATATTCAGAAATCATCTATCTAATGGAAGGTTAGATTTTATTAGCATAATCCAAAAGTATCATTTATTACTGGGGTAAGTAAGTGGTGTGGGGCTTTCATTTGGGCTTTAAAGTTTGTGTCCACTTGCACTATAAAATTATTATAAGAAAAGTTCCTTGTCACAAAATATAGAATTAATATTATAGCTCTGAATATTAGATATAATACACAGTAACTAGAAACTTTAGATATATTTTATATTTAGATTATTCTTTCATTCTTCCTTTTATATACTAGATGTTGATGATATAAATAATAATACAATATGATACCAATCTTGAAAGAATTTGCATCATAATGGAGAAGATATCTATTTGTAAAAACTGAGACAAAGCACACTTAATGTTGTGATTAAAGCTTTTGAAAAAGTATATGGATATTAGATTAATAAGCTCTCACTTCTATTAGGATGGGAAAGTAATGATGGTACAGCAGAAATTCTTTGGGTCATGAAAAAAAGAGAATTCAAGGTGGAGCTTTAAGATCTAGAGGCAATGGAGGCTATGTTGGCAAATGTTAAGCATAAATAGTGACAGAGAAGCAATAAAAATCAGAAGAGGTAGGAATTGTGTGAAGCAAAGGAATTATGTGTACAAGTATTACAGGGAATTTGGAAGACTATTTGTGATCATGCTTGGAAGAGCTGGGGAACATATGAATAAATATTGAGTTTACTGCATAAATAATAGAATACTTTCTTACTTTTGTGGGTATGGCATGGTTAAATGTTTATTTTAGAAACTAACGCTTGTGAGAGGGGAGAATGGCACACTTGAGAGAGGCTCATGACAGGAAGAGCAACTAGGGGCAGGTCACTGTTCTCTAGGCTAGAGATAAGAGAAAGAAGGGTTGTAAGCACTGGCAATAATGACAAAATGAGAACTTATTTAGAAAGCAGAATAAACAAAACATAATAGTAAGGATTTGATTTTTATAAAGTGTGTTGTAGCTAAAATCACAAAATTTAGAGATTTAAAATTGCCTATAATTATGTCTCAATTATGGTAAAAACTGCATTAAAATAATTGAATACTTGGTGTGTCACAGCAACTCATGTGGTGGGAACAGCAGCAGCGGCCAGGCAGCACAGTTTCAGAAGGTTCCTGAGAGCCACTGCCTGCAGCACCTGCGTGAGCCTTGTGCTCTCAAACAGGAAGCTCCAGAGGAAGGTCAGCTCTGAAGAATGTGAGGCTAAGAAGAAGCCCAAGAGGAGGTCTTCCAGGCTGTCTGCTTGGACTGCTACTGCCAAGGCAGATGCCAAAACCAGAAAGGTTTTCTTTCATAGTCAGCAAATGGAAATAGTGATGTGAATGAATAATTGTGATATGAGGTAATAAATGCAGTTTTGCAAATATTTCCAAAATAGAAGTGTCGGGAAGCAGCAAGTCATCAAGTTGACTATATAAAGTATATGTTCACAAAAGGGAGATTTTATAAGGATAACAAAAGAGGAGTTGAATATTTCCAGATGGAGCAGAGTGAGACTGAGAGGTCCGTGAAAAGAAAATAGGATTTCAGGAGGTGCATCATCATCTGCCTAACTAGAAATATATTAGACAGTTAAGGGAACTGAAAGACTTTAATTTGATTGAAATGCACAATATATTTCTAAAACAAAGGGAAAATAGGCAAAAGGGAAATTAGAGAGTACATTGCTTGTTCCTTTAATAAACTCAGATTTTATTCTTAAGCAAAGACAGGAATAACATGGGGACGTTTACATTTTAGAATAATCTCACTGGCTTTATTGCTGACAATGGGATAACAGGATGTAAGACCTATGAATGAGGGGCTCAGAGTAGAGCTTACTATATTTTAGCAGAAAGATGATACAAATTTTAATGTCATTATCAGTTACCAGAAGATGTTATTTAGAGTCAACAAAATATGATTACATTGAGAAGTAAATTGAGAAGTAAAGTTGATATATGTTTGATTTGATATATTTTGACCTGGAATTTATATATTAAAAAAAAAACCTTTTATAATTTACACTAAGTGTTTGCTGTGC
Source organism: Marmota monax (assembly GCF_021218885.2). NCBI lineage: Eukaryota > Metazoa > Chordata > Mammalia > Rodentia > Sciuridae > Marmota > Marmota monax. The sequence goes on from NW_026691935.1 coordinate 80,357, forward strand.
CTCTATAGATGAAATATTTGAAGGATTTACTGAATCTGACAATTTTAGTGTTTTAGCCTCCTGATTCATTAATATAAAATGTTACATTTTAAGTAAGGGAAGTATTCTTTGTTTGAATTACTGCTCTATAAAAAGATATTTAAATGATTATATCAAACAAGAATTTATTATATCTGTTTTTATTATTTAATTTTCCTTTTAATGTGTTATGGAAAACAAAAGTTTAATAATGGAAAATTACATTTATTTTACATAATTTTGGAGTAATTTTTAGCTAAGTTATCTAAGGCAAAAAATAAAAAGTAAAGTTTTAGAAAGCCTGATATGTGGTAGGAGGTGGGAGAACTAGAGGTGTGCAGAATTTGTGGTTAGAGACTGATCCTTCCCATCTCTTCCAGATGCTTCCCTTACTCTTACCATTTCTCCAAATTTGATATTGATACTCTCTTCTCACCTTTTTCTGAAGAGGCAATTACATTACTTTCTATGATTGCAGAAAGTAATGATTACATTATATTATATTTTGACACTAAATTACACACTGGTGAGAAAGCCATGCTCTTCATTTGGTTTTTATTTTCATCACTAAGACAATACAAAGGTGACTTGCATTCTGTAGTGAAAAGTTATTTCAATATTCCTACTAAAACATAACAGAAACATATATATGTTTTATTTAATTAAGGTCTCCTGAAGGGAGACAATTCTTTGTTGTATACTAGAGCCTTTTTCCCCAAGTTTTGAAAAGCAAAATGTCTCCAGGTATTGTCAAGTATCTCCTAGACTATGAAAATGGGGGAAGAAGCAAAAACTTCCATGATCTAGATGCAAAAAACATATTAAATGTTTAAAGATATTTCATCCTTTAAATTCTAATGAAATGCCCAAACACAATTCTTTTTTTAATTTAATTTTTAGTTGTAGTTAGACACATACCTTTATTTTATTTATTTATTTTTATGTGGTGCTTAGGATTGAATGCAGGGTGTTGCACATGCTAGGCAAACACTGTATTACTGAGCCACAAGCCTAGCCCCCCCAAATACAATTATTGTCTAAAGAAATATGGAAAGAAAAAAATCATCACTTTATATGCCTGTACATCTAATAGATCTACAAGTGGTTTTGTTATATTTGTAGAAAAGAGGAGAATGGAAGGTAAAGTTTTCCCATTCAGTTTTCTCAATCTGAATGTTCTTGTACTCTAAGCAAGACTTGTTGATTTTCCTCATAATTAATCATAATCTACATTCTGTTACAGCAACACATTCAAGGAGAGAATAAGGTACCAATCATTTACTTGCAGAAAGAAAATTAACAATTTGCTTCATGTTGCTTTGAAATAACCATTTAGGTTTTTAAAAAGTACCCAAGGTTTTCACCCACTTTCTCCTTACATTATCGTCATTGAACATAATAGACAGCTAATAAAAATGTGACCTTATGTGGGGGAGATATTATTTTCAATCAATCACTACTTTGGATAAATGTTTTGAGTCATTCAATGGTAAATGAGTCCTTCTGCTCCACTGGCATATATGGGAGACACAATTAGGATTACTGTAATTATCAACTACTTCCTATAAGCAAATAGAAATGATAGCTAAATAATCTTTAAGTGAATAATATTAAATATCACAATTATGAAAAAAGTAAAGAATGTGAGTTATTTAATATTTTTTTTTTCGAATTCCAACTCACTGTTTTGCCTGGAATTACACTACATTATGTTGAAGTAATTGGTAAACTATACTATTATGAGTGTAAATTTTACAAATATTGAAATTACTGCATTCTGAATAAAATCAAAAACTCTTAAAATGGAATATTTAAAGAGGGGAAAATATTAACTAACACAACTATCTAAAAAATTTTATTATACTTTACTGGGCAGTCATAGTCATAATATTCTTATAAATACTTTTAAAAACTTTTTTTGTAGTTGTAGATGGACAGAATACATATCTTTTATGTTTTTTTATGTGGTGCTCAGGATCAAACCCAGTGCCTCACACATGCTAGGCAAGCATTCTGCCACTAAGCTACAGCCCCAGCCCCAAGGCATTCTTTTTAGGTATCATTAAGTTTACACATATTTTTTTGGAAGGGATTGAGTATTTGTTCATCTATGATCAACACTTTTAGGCTAATGTTCTGTTTTAGCTCAAGTTTAAAAAAAACCTGCTTTTATTCACATTAAAAACAAACTGCTTGATATGTACTCAATAATTAGATGATGAATTAAGATGTAATTATTCCTATAAGTAGGATGTGGATGCACTGGAGCAAACACCAGCAAGAGTGAGGGCATGCTGCTAAACTGTCTCACCTACTTTTATCATGCTGTATCCACTTTAGGGATCCAATTTATGTGGTTAACAAAACTTTCAACAAATTCATTTCATCCTCACAACAATTATACAATGGGGAGATCAACTTAATCTTCATTTTACAACTTGGGAAACTGAAGAACAAAAATACCCCATAACTTATATAAAGTGGCATGCCAATAGTGGCACAGCATGGATCTGAACAGTCTTGCTTCAGTAGCAGGATTTTTCCAATCTCAATAGACACACAATTCAGTTAGCAATCTTATTAAATTCAGATTCGGACTCAGTACTTCTGGTTAGGGGAAAACAACATTCTGAGTTTTAACAATCACACCTGTGATAGAGATGTTCCTAGTCTGAAGATCACCCTTTAATTAGCAAAGTTCTAATCTACACTGGACAATAGTGAGAGATATGGCAACCATCAGAAACACAGTTTATCCTCAGAAAATTACTCTTATGTGCAAATTGCCAACTTCTGATTTAGAACTTATGCTACTTCTTTTTCTTTCTTATAAATTTAACAAAATTTGCAAGTATTATAGTATTTACAAGTATTATAGTAGCTGATTTCAGGTTTTGCTAGTCAACATATGATTAATATAAACTTGAAACTGTAATATCTACCCCCCAATAAGGCCTTCCCTCATCCAAAAATGATTTACAATTACTCTTGAATATCTTCTTTAACATAGATTCAGCCCAAACCCATTAATATTTAGGAGTACATGTTTGTACCCTCTATACAGGAAAAGAAATTCAAGGTTAACTTAGAAATCCAGCACCTTTCTAAACTTTTGCTGTTTACACAAGTGCTGACTCTAAGTGGAAAAGGAAGCACATCCTTTGATAAATAGAACATAAATGTCAACACATTACTAAACAACTCTCGTCCATAACTTTCTGTAAAACAAAGGGATGTTCATAATAATTTCCCTTCACGCTCACTGGTGAATTGAATTTCATACCCTAATCTAAAATATAGAATATAAAAAGTATAAACGTAAAACAAAAAAACATATATTATTTCCCTGTGTTTAAAATGTATTGGCCCATAGGCCTTCAATATTTAAAACCTAAAATACCATCAAATCATTAGAAATTAAATCTTCATAAACCTTTTTTACTAAAAGAAATATTCCTATTGACATATAATCAAACACTTTTAAAGTCATGCATTTAATTTGACAATGATATCTACCAAAAGGCCATCCTGGATGTGTATATTGGACCTAATTATGTAACTAAAGAATAACTTATTAATTAAAACAAAAGATGGGATTTAAGACAAATCTCCCTAGTACAAGTAATTCTGGTTTTCCTATATCTCATTCAACATTTTCCTGAATGTACCCAGATACATTTAACATTTCTTCCCTGAGGGATAATTAACACTGTCACATACTTTGACAAGTTTATACATACATACATACATACACACACACACACACACACACACACACACACACACACACACACCATACCAAAATCCATAATTAAATAATTGCACCTGGAAGTAGCAAGCATAAGGTTTCAAAGGTCTCATGTGATATTAACCCACAAATTTTAAATGTACTTATGATTGTGGAATCCCATTTTTAATTACAACATAAATTAACAAATCTAAATAATACAACTACCATAAAGCTAAAATTCTCATTTATGCAGCAATGAGTTAAAAGAAATATAATACCACAATCTATTGCATTTTCTGGCATGAAAGCAAAAACACAATACAAATTTAGGCTTTTCTATCAAAATTACAAGAACTAACCTTCTACCCAGAAGAATCCAAAGACACACAAAAGCATCTGCATTATTTTACATATGAGGTATATGGAAAAAAGTCTCTCCCCAAAGTAGTAAGAAACAACTTCTGATTTCCTAAGAAACTTGTATTTTACATTTGTTTTTTTTTTCCTGAATCACTAAAACAGCCACAAAGAAACTCAGATATTTAAGAACTAGAGAAGTTAAAAGATGTCCTTTTCAATAGCCAACAGTCACCAAAGACTGTGACAAAAGAAAATAGATATAAGTATTCCATGTTACTATGCACAAGCAAGCCCAAAGTTTTACTGCTTCACTACTTAAATCACTAAATGTTAAGCATTATTTCATGAACTTAAATGAAATCTGGTATATAAAGAGAAAAAATATGCGATAAGTGAAACTTACTTTCTATTTCACAGAAATATTATTATTATTTTAGATTATTTTACTCCATCTAAAATAATCCTGTGACCTTGTGGAAAAAGTCCTGGGTTAAACACTTAAAGTACATTCCTTTACCAAATGTACCAGTACATTACTGCTCTGAAAGCATTCAATATGTCTACTATGTTCTCTAGATGTATATCCATACACTGGTTTAAGCCATTTGCAAAAAATCAACAGAAACCCTTAAAAACGTTTGACCTGACATGCCACTTTAAGACATGTGAGTTTTAAATTAACAGATCTTTACATCTTACGTAATGGAAATTATCAGAATATACTCTGAAAGTTAAGTGATTCTTCCACAGAGAAAATTTAATTTGACCTCCTAAATGGTACAGATTTGACACAATTTAGAAGGCTAAAAGAAATACTGATTTACTTCTTCTCTAAAGCAATACTGTTCAACAAAATTATAATGCAAGTTACACACGTAATTTTGAATTTTCTAATAACTATCTTAAAATGATAAAAAATACAATTTTTAAAACACTTACTAAACATGCCAAATATTATTTCAAGATGTAATAAATATATTTAAAATATTTATTCTTTTACAAATTGTACTAAGTTTTCAAAATCCAGTATGCATTTCACACTTTCAGCATATCACATTTTCAACTAACCACAACAACCTGGTCCATAGTCAGAATATGGCTAGTGGCTACACTATTGAACAGTATACTTTTTAAGTAATATTTTGAGATCTGACATACCACTCTGTTTATAATTAGTTCACATTCATGTCTCCTTTTTAAACTGAAATGGCTGCAACTACAAATATAAGCAAAACTGTTAATTCACTGGATAAATCAGGATCAGATCCCCCTTATCTGGGGATGTGGTTAACACACACAATAAGTAGCAAATGGATTATTCCTTATTATGCCTCAAGTAGACTTCAGAGATGGTGCTGATTAACATGAGCAAACACAATTTGTAGCAAAAACACAGGTTAAACACCAAAACATTTTTATATCAAATCATAGCACTGCCTTAATTCTAGCATCCCTTCCCCTCTCATTCTTGAGCACATAATTCTATGCAATTTATTTATAATATTGCTCTCTAAATTTGATAAATTTTGTCAACCATACAGTCACCATTCAAAAATAAACAGAACACTATGTAAGACACAAATGAAAAAAATCAACCAGCTACTTTTAATACAATTTGTCAACCAATCTTAAATTCTGAGTTCCACTGAATTTGATTCTTCTCACAATTCCAATTAATTTACTGCTAAGAATTTTCCCAAGTCATTAGGATATTTGCTTAAAATGTAAATAATTCCAACTATGTGTTTTCTAGAAAACAACAACTACAACCATAGCTTAGCACATAAAATTTGTCCTTTAGGCAAGTTACTGAATAAATCAAACAGAAAAAACTATACTCCTGTTTAATGCTTTTACATTTTGTAACACCATATTCAACAATTTCTAAATTTGGAAAATCAGTTCAGATTGTACACAAGCACTAACTTGAAAACTTAAAACCTTACAGGTTTCTACAAAATACTTGTGAATAAATGTATTTCACAGAAAAACAACAGAAAAATCAACACCACTCAAATAAATCTCAGCAAGAAGCACAAGATCAGTATATTCATAAGTACAGAATATATGATACATGCTAAAGAGTATTTTTCTCCTAATTTAATTTAATTCACCTAGGCAATTTTTGTTTAAAGCACTTGCAAAGCTTTAAGGAAGCAAACATAGCTAGCTAGCCTCTTCTGCTGCACATACATACAAGGATAATACATTAATCTCCTGATATCGTTCCACAATTTAGAAATCAAAATAACAAAATTTGTTTCTTACCTGCAGTTAGGAGAGGATTAAGGGTTATTTCAGCTATCTCCTTCTGAATTCTGTTAGTGAAATAGGAACAGACAAAAAGGATTTGAGACAGTCTACAGAATAACCAGAAATCAGAATGTCCTCTACCATCATGCAGGTAAATGCAAGGATGGTTTTGCCTTCAGTAATGCTAACATGGCTGCTTCCTCTTTGTTCTCAGAGGCATAATCCAAACTCCTTAACAGAAAATTTCAGCTTTTTTCTCACTTGCTACTGTAAATAGGTAAGTCATTTACACCTGATTTGAGAAAGTCCTCCACTACTACTCAACAAAAGGATATAAAATCTATTTTAAAACTCTTTTTACCAAAGAAATTCTCTTTTCAAGCTTATATGCAAACAAAACAAAACAGAAGGAGGAAAAGCACTAGAATATTTTTGACAATGACTTCAATCCACTTTTAGTGTGGTAAAAATTAGAAAGCTATTCCAAGAGCACATTAATAGTTTTGTCAATATTTTATCTGTTTAAAAAAAAGTTTAAAATTTACAAATACCTTTACCAATGAAAAACTTCCAAGGACTATTTTAGCAATCTTACTTAACCATTTCTTTTCTCTGATCTTAGGTACAGCACGTAAATTTAAATTTCATACTCTTGGAGGAAAGAGGGCCTTGAGGTAAGGGGAAAAAGAGCATTTCTCTGATTTTCTTGAAACTTAAAATGTTTCCAAAAGTCATTTATTGTTCTCTCCACAAGATTACAACACACTGAGAAGAATTTTAAATTATTTCAAAGACTGCTGCTATTCAATATTATATTCTCAAGTTCATTAGTGTTTGATTAATGGTGCAATGATGGTGAAAATGTATAGAAAAATAAGAACATGAATAAAATGCAATAACTGATCAGTTTTTATATTTTCTTTTTCTTTTAGTTGTGATCAATGAAAAACAACAAAGCATCAACATTAGGTAATGCTATAGGTACATTTTATGTTTGATACAAGAGTTCTACTCAATACAACCACTATCACTGATGGAGTCCCATGATGGATTTTTTTTGCCATCATAGAAAATAAAAGTCAGCAGGAAACAAATAATCTTTCACTTACAACCAACAAAATTTCTTTTTCCTGCTGTTGATTTTCACTACTATGTCAAGAACATCCATGAGTTTTAAAGATGTGCAAAGTTTTAACAGCAAAGTGACACCTGAGATTGTTAATGGCTACTTTTCAGTTTTATTTGTTCTCACAAGAACAAGGAGGGATAACTATAACTACAAAAAAATTATACCTATTATGAAGGATTTAAAGACTTGTTTGTAAAACTAAGCAAATTTAAAATCTGCTTTCAAAAAAAGCCAAGGCCTGACATTCAACATTTTTTAACAAATATAAACTTTTTTGATCATTTCCTTTCATGAAAAGTGACACATTTCCTTTTATGAAGCTGCCACCACAGATGCCTGGACTGACACCCACATGGACACGTGCTAATTTCACTCACGGGTATAACTCACAAAAGGAAACATCCCCAATGTACATCTAATTCAGTTTCACAAATTTTCCTTGCCAACTCCTTAAACTGTCAGGATGAGAATTCAGTCTCTAGGACTCTTTCTGAAATTACCAAAGTACAGAATAAGTTTGCTTAGAAGCATAATTTTAGTGAGGACGTTTTCATGTCCCCTAAAGGATGACAATTCATTCAAGTACAAATAAAATTGGTCATGAAGTATTTCTGGAGTATTGTTCTTGATGTAAAAATAAAAGCATCCAATTGCTTGGAAGACAACCTAACAATGTTACCTTTCAGCACTAGTGGATAACTTAGCAGTGGTTTTGCTAGAGAGTTTGGTGCTCTTCTTCTGCTGGGTTGCAGAAGGTTCTTTCTTCATGATCTTCAGGCTCTGGAGCAGCAGGGTCTTGCTGGTCTGAATCTGAACTGCCACTGCTGGTGCTGGGGCTGTCATCATCGGACATTTGCTTATCACTGGCCATTTGATGAAGTTATCACTTGGAAAACATTTTTAAAGAGAAAAGAGAAGAGGGAAGAAATGTTAATCTAAGAAATCAATCAACAGCTTTTCCTTATCTTAATATCATTCCCAAATTGTATCTCTATAAAAAGGCTTCAAAAGTGTTCACATTTATTGTATGAAAATGTTACTGGGGATAGGATGAATCTTACAATGACAGCTCTCAGGGATTGTCTGAAATCACCCACTCATATTTTTTTCATTCCTTGGATAATCTATCAATTGTCTACTTTCTCAGAAGGCATGAAAACGATTTGCCAGGGAACTTAAGGCAAGGAGTATTAACAACATAACTGTAAATAACAGATTTTTATGAAAAATGTTAAAAAGTCACTACATGTCTAAATATTCACACACTGACATGGGTCAGAGCTACCAAATTCCCTTTCCCAGAGGAAAACATATCCTGTTAATCGCTCATATGCTTATTTAAGGTGAACATTCCTCTTCTATGCACATAAAACCTTTAAAAACAACACTGGGAAATTTAACACTCAACTAACAAGCTGCTGTAGCCTTTTCCACAGCCAGCAGTGAAGATTCATCCAGCCGCCATCATAGGAAAAGCAGAATCCAACCTGCACTTTCGGCAAAGCTCCCCACATCACCAAGGTTCCTTGCTCAATCTTTACATCACCGGTGACATTTTATCCAAAATTAACGAAAAGAAGGGTAAAATCCCAAGGAAAAACAACAAAGCCCCAAGAACTGCGACAAATGTCTGCGCACTCATAGGCCAGCCACTGGTGCTGCCGGCGTCCACGCAGCTCCGCTGCCCTTTGAGGGGAGGGCCGCCCACGGACAGCTCAGCGGCACAGCCGCCAATCAATAGGAGCAGCCAAAAGGACCCTCAGCTCCCGGACACCGGTGGTGCGGACGCCCAGCGTGAACGTAGCTGCCGCCACCGCCGCCCTAACTGCCCACCCCTCAGGACCCCAGCCCCACCGCCCTTACATGCCGCCTGAAGGAAGCTGTCGCCGCCCCTACTGCCCCCCACACGGACCCCAGCCCCGCCGCCTTACCTCGCGGCGGGAATGAAGTTGCCGCTGCCACCGCCCCGGCTGAAGCCCATGCAGACACCATCCCCGCTGCCCTACTTCCTGGCGGGAACAAAGCTACCGCCGCCGCTACCACAGCCCTAGCTGCCCCCAAAGCCGACCTCACTCCCGGCAGGAAAGAGGCCACCGAAGTCACCGCCACCACCACCCTGGCTGCCACCCCCACGCCAACTCCCACACTGACCCCCACGCCGACCCCCACGCCCCCGTTGCCTTACCTCGAAGCGGCTGGGGATGTGGCTCAAGCGGTAGCGTGCTCGCCTGCCATGCGTGCGGCCCGGGTTTGATCCCAGCACCACATACAAAGATGCTGTGTCCGCCGAAAAAACTAAAAAATAAATATTACAATTCTCTCTTAAAAAAAAGTAAAAAAGAAAAGAATGAAGCCGCCGACGAAGTCGCCGCCGCCACCCTGGCTGCCACCCCCACGCCGACCCCCATGCCGGCCCCCACGCCAGCCCCCGCTGCCTTACCTGGTTGCAGGGAAAGAGGCCGTGGTGGCCAGGAATGAGGCTGCCGACGAAGTCGCTGCCAACACCCTGGCTGCCACGCCCACGCCGACCCCCACGCTGACACCCTCACCCCCGCTGCCTTACCTCGAAGCGGCTGGGGATGTGGCTCAAGTGGTAGTGTGCTCGCCTGCCATGCATGCGGCCCGGATTCGATCCCAGCATCACATACAAAGATGTTGTGTCCGCGGAAAAAACTAAAAAATAAATATTAAAATTCTCTCTTAAAAAAAAAAATTAAAAAAATAAACAAAGCGGCCGCGGCCCAGAATGACAAAGTCGCTGCTGCCACCGCCACCCTGGCTGCCACCCCCACGCCAACCCCCAAGCCGACCGCCGCCCCCCCGCCTTACCTCGCGGAAAGAACGAAGCGGCCGTGGCTGAAGTCACCGCTGCCGCCACCGTGGCTGCGACCCCCACGCCGACCCCCACGCCGACCCCCACGCGCCCGCTGCCTTACCTTGAAGCGGCTGGGGATGTGGCTCAAGCAGTAGCGTGCTCGCCTGCCATGTGTGCGGCCCGGGTTTGATCCAAGCACCACATACAAAGATGCTGTGTCCACCAAAAAAACTAAAACATAAATATTACAATTCTCTCTTAAAAAAAAAAAAAGAAAAGAACGAAGCCGCCGCCGAAGTCGCCGCCGCCACCCTGGCTGCCACCCCCACGCCGACCCCCACGCCGGCCCCCGCTGCCTTACCTGGCGGCAGGGAAAGAGGCCGTGGCAGCCAGGAATCAGTGCATATGAAAAAACCATACTATTTATCCTGTTATATAAATGAAGTAAAATCATACCAAAAGGTTAAAAATATTAACTTTTGGGAAAAAAAAGCAAAAGGTTGCACTAGTGTTTGAAAGAAGCTAATAATAAATTTTACTATAATTAGTTGTTTCTGGGTCTCATTTCACACTTTACTTTAATTATCTATCAATTTTGTTAAGTACCCCTATAGGTGTTATTTGAAAATATTGGCATTCAGTGAATAATGCCACCAATTTTCTGCTCTGCAATATTAAAGAACTATTTCATATTTATTGCAATGAATAGTTTTGTTGAAAGGTAACAATAGTTTTTCAATGTAGAAATTACTACGATAAATTTGGATGTTCCCCAAAAGTTTTTAACAACCCTATTTGATGAACTTTGTGTGATAATGTATAAGAAAAGTTGCTTCCCTACACCAAACCAGACATCATTGGAATAACCTTGTGTAATATCAGCATATACAAGTTTAGAGGAGGACTTTTGCATCTTTTCTCTTTGTACTTCCCATGTACAACATGGCTTATTTTTCATAAGCAAATTTCTATGCTTGTTCAACCTCTAACACATCTCAGAACTTACTAGGAGGGATCCATGACAATCTAGAAACAAACATATGTGAGATAGTGTATAGATTAATATATGAAGAAGTTCAAGAAAACATTTATCTGGCCAGGAGCTGGTGCAGTAACTATATAAAAATCTAAAAACTGAAATTGAAAGAAAGATAATACTCTTGAGATTTACTAAGCATCATGTAGTCTTTGGAAGCAGATATTTTAAGTAAGAAGCTCTTTATGTCCACTGCATTTTTCATATGAATATTTGCTCTGGTTTTGAGGGACACAAATTTTAGCCAGTAAACTTTTGGCTTGATACAGCATATTAAGAAAGCCCACCATATTCTTTATATACCTAGGCATGGTTTACTAAACATCTATTGAGTTTTTGCACAGACTTTTCCATTCTTTTATTATACCTAGCCCATTAGTCTTGTCCCATTCAAATTCATTCATTCTTCAAGAAGTAGTTTAATTAAATTTCCTATTGCCTTTAAAATAAAATCTCCACTTAAATAATTTCTATATTCTAAAGAATTTTATTGTAGCATCTAGAATCTTTATAACTACTAAGAAATGGCATTATAGGTCTCATTTTTACCATTGTCTCTTTCATATTACTTTCATTATGATTTGAGTATGTCCCCAAAATGCTCAAGTTTAGAGGAGGACTTTTGCATCTTCTCTCTTTTTTTTCCAAAAGTCTTTTTGAAAACTTAGTTTTCAAAGGGAGAGATGTGGAAAACTAGTGGAATGTTTTAAGAACTGAGATCTAGTAGACTGTGGTTAGATCATTGAGGGAGATGCCCTTGAAAAGGGTTAATGTAATTTTCATGGGACACAGGATAGTTCCTATTAAAGCAGATTGTTACAAAAAGAGCAAGACTTTTCTCTGAATCTTTCTGATTTCCTGTCTCATTGTGTTCTCTCTAATTCTCAAATGAGCCCTCACCATAATACCATCTCATGTGTAACAAAGGTGAATGGGCTGTCACAGGAGCTGAGAAGATGCTGGTACAATGCATTTAAATCTTCAGAACAATGTACTCAAATTATTTATTTATTAATTTATTCATGTATTTATTAGTTGTAGTTGGACACAATATCTGTATTTTATTCATTTATTTATTTTTGTGGTGCTGAGGATTGAACCCAGCTCCTTGCATGTGCTAGGTGAGCACTCTACCACTGAGCCACAACCCCAGCCCCTCAGAAAAAAATTTTATGCATTTTATTTCTTTTTGTACATTGGCCTGTTTCAGGGAATTTTCTACAGCATTATAAAACAGACTAAAACAACAAGATTAAATGTCTTTGAGTCTAAGGCCTCTTAGTATGAGAGTGAGCAGAACATCTGAGATTACATTTTAAAAGCCCTGGTATAGTTTAGATGGTAATTACTTAGCATTTATGATTCTTATTTTTGTTTTTTATATTTCAAAAGTGATATCTTGTATTCCTTATATTCCTTACGGTGCTTAGGTTAACGTATTGTCATTTACTTTGGGATCAAATATGTAGAATTGATTCTGTTTAGTAAAGCAAAAGCAAGAGTGGCTCCTTAAAATATAGCAAAAACTTTATGATAATATTTTGATTTTTTATGGGAAATTTTTATGATTTTTAATGGGAAGAATTGTCTCATTGCTACTGATCATAGATAGAATTTGAATACATGGCTATATCTTGATGACACCCATTAATCAGAAATGGTCTGAACTGACTAGATCAAAACCATTTAAAACCATGAATAAAGAGGCAGATTGAAAAAATAGGTTTCTCTAGCACCATATTGAGTCTCCTATTAGTGTACAAATTATAGTATTTTCTACCAGTGAAAGAACTCAAAATCATGTAGCTGCATTTTAAGACTCGTATATTCACACAAGTCACCATCAATCATAATACAATTGTAGGAAGAGAAATGTATATCTTCAATAGCAGAAAAATCAAATACATATAATAAATATATTTATTTATTATATACATATAATAAATCAAATACATATATAATACATATAATTTGCCTTATGCAAAAAAGACCTCTTCATTTATGTCATACTTCTTTTAGCTTCTAGGTTACATATCATTGGGCTCAAGATATTCAACCAGAAGAAAGTGGATTTGTTTTATGCTAGATAAGTAAACAACTGTTACAATTAGAATGTAGAGTAAACATATTTTTATTTGGGGTTCAGTTTTTTCAAGAATGATGGCTTCCCCCCAAAAAAATAATACAGGAGATTTTGTCCTCCACTTCACCCAAATGTGGAACCAACAGGCAATCTACAACAGGTATTGAAAGGTCATGATGAGACACCAAACTGCAGTTGTTTTTCTCATGTTTTTTGTATCATTCATTGCTGTGGAATTTGATTTGAATATTTGAAATATAAAAACTATATTTAAAAATAAACATAAAATATTCTTTGGTATTTTAAGTTAATTTTAAGGCTTATAATACACAGTATAATTACCTCACATTTTTTCTAATGCAATCCCAAGACAAAGCAGTTGGGATATATTCTACATGAAAAAAAAAATACTTTTACTAAGTAAAACTATGTTGTTCCATGTAAAACTATGTTGTTCCATGTATCATACATTTCTCTGCAGTATATGTTTGGCCTTAAAATTCATAGAAGTGAATGCTTGATGGGGCTGCCAAAAGGTTTGTATTATCTTGTCCTGGTGAATATTGTGACAGAATATATGGAGGATGAACCAGAAGATTTCTGAAATCGTGTATTTTTGTGGCTGGAAACTTTTGAAAGGTGCATAATTGTTATTAATGAAAAAGACTGACTAAAATCAGCAATGTTCTTTAATCTGTACATAAGTGAACAAATTATTTGATAAGTAAAAATTCCTTGTGCAGCCAGGGATGGCTGAAATTCATTATACTGAGACTCTGGATATCTCATTTCTAATTTTACCTCTATTCTTTTCTAGCTCAATAAATCTCTCTATGTTTTTTTCTTGCTTTTAAAACCAGAGGAGCAATACTTGCTTTTTTAACTTTCTGGATTGTTTGCCAATTTGACTGAAATAAAACATGCAGAAATCTTTTGGAATATATTACAAACTATACAAATGGAAATGAATAATCTTTGCTAACTTTGTGACTCTTTTTCTTTCAAATGCTCTTCTAGCTCAAAGTGGGTAACTTATCTTTCCTCAATTACCTCTGATTATATTTCCATTTTCCCCCTAGCATTTGGAAGCCACACTTCATCCACTATTGGTCTATTGCTTACGTCTTTACAAGTTTTTATTTGTATATTGCTGTGTGTTGATCCAATTGATTTTTCTTCTCATTTAGTGTAATTTCATGTATAATTAAATTGGTATAAATATGTCTATATTGGAGATTGTACAATGTACCCAAACCTTGTTCTTAGCCATATGTTGTTGTAAACTCAGTTCTTCATTAATTATATATAATATTAATAAAATTGTAAATGATATTCAATATTATTTTTGTATGGATTACATGTATAAGAAGCCTTTTCCCTACTGTATGTGGTAAGCCAACATTTTATGATAAAAAATCTAATCTTTACATACAACCTTCTCAGTTTGCCTCTTACTACTTGATCCACAGAAAATAAGACTATGAAACATAGCTCATTGATGATTTTGTCATAAGTATAAGGCCTCACTCAACCTTGATTCCAGATCCATTTCTCTGATTCCTGCCCTGAAATAACACTACTTATAGAACAACAGTGATGTCAGAATTTACTAATGTAAATGAAAACACTGATCATTGTCCTCTTTCACATAAAAATGAAATGTTTCCAATGAGGCTGAAGTCTAGAAGGCCATTATGCACACACAAGAAAGATAAAGCTCTTCTCTCCTACAAGAGCTACCTTTAAGTTTGTGTAAATTCAGTCTATTCAAATCATTAGGAAATGTTAAAATGTTTAAATGTTAAAATTTGTAATTCAAGATATAAAAATCTGGAGCTTATTATCTTGTAACTATTTTCTACTTATAACTCTTAATTTCACCATAAATACAAAAAGAAAAAATTATAACGTTCTGACTTATGCAAATTATATTCCACATTAAGTTTCATTACAATGTGTAAAAGTATTAAGAGATGCTAGAGTAATATTTACTCAATAGTATATTTTACTGTTACATAAAACATTTAGTCAAGTGGAACACTGTGAGGACTGTCATTTAACAGCAGGATGAAATACATGAGTGTTAACATATAAAGAAATATTCAGTTATAATGATATATGGAATACATAAGATAAAAAAACGCACTATAAGATGGGCATGATGGTCCATGCTTGTATTCTGAGCCAATTGGAAAGCTGAGAAATTTCAGAAGTTTAAATTCAGCCTCATCAACTTAATGTGGTTTCAGGAAATTTAGCAAGACAGTCTCAAAATTTGAAAAAGTGGGAAGAGGGCTTAGGAGTGTTTAAAAAATGGCTGAGTGTTTAAAAAATCCCTAAATTTAAACTGAAAAAAAAAATAAAGTTTAAAATATTACAATTCAGTGTTAAACATAAAAAAATAGATTTTATATAATTTTTTTCTGCAGTATTCAAAAGTGAAAATAGTAATTTTTGATTTAGAAAAAAATGGATATGCTTTCAAAGATGAAAGGTTTCTGCACTATGCATGTATGATATTTATGATTGATATTTCTACCAAATAACTTGATCATGCTTAATATATTTAAGCAAAAGTTAAAGACAACTACTTATTTTCCGTATTTAAATGTCTTTTGTCTTTTATTGATCCTCATATACATCAAGATGTAATGTATAGATAATGTCTTTACTATACTCTCACATTTGTCAAGGTGTTTATTACAAATGTTTCATTGTCATATAAGGCATACATTTTTTCAGTGTTCACTACTGGTATAAGTTTTCAGATGCTCAATGAATTTAAAATTTGAAAAAAATTTTGGAAATATTATTTAACTATTTAGTGTTTCTGAGCACAATCATTTCTCCAAAAATCAGCAGTGTTTAAGAAACATGTGGCCATAAATCATTTTTTTCCCAAAACGATTTTTTGTATTCTCTCTAACCAGTATGTATCCACAGGTGCTGTGTATTAGTGAATAAATATTGAAGACATTGTCACATTGTCAATTTTCACATTTCAAAACTTTCTCTCTGCTGTGGTTATTGTAGTGAGCATTAAATGTTGACCCCTTCTTAGAAGAATGGTACAATGGTCTTTCTCTGATGTCTAGTAATGTATGATATATAATTTAAAATGTTTCTACATTCTCTACATTTATGTCTTCTTTCTGGAATAAATAGCCTAGTGGTGAAAAAGAATTGATTTCTTATTAAAAGCTTTGCTGCATTGTTTCCATTTGTATTGGTACTTTTCTGTATGAATTCTGTTGTTAATAAGGTTTAGTTTTTCTTTAAAAGTATTATCACTTTATTCACATTTCATGTTCATCAGGGTGTCTTTTCTTGCGATGAATAAAGTTTAATTTTTATTAAAAGTTTTGCCACATTATTCATATTTGTAGGGCTATTCTCCAGTGTGAGTTATGCTGTGGTGAATAAGGGCTGTTTTATTGCTAAAAGCTTTGCCACATTCCTTACATTTGTAGGGCTTCTCTTGAGTGCAAATTCTCTGTGGCAAATAAGGTTTGATATTTGAGTAAAAACTTTGTCACATACTTTGCATTTGTGAGGCTTCTTTCAAGTGTGAGTTTTGCTGTGGCAAATAAGGTTTGATTTTTGACTGAAAGCTTTGCCACCATCTTTACATTTGTAGGACTTCTCTCCAGTGTGAGTTCTGCTGTGGCAAATAAGGTTTGATTTTTGACTGAAAGCTTTGCCACCATCTTTACATTTGTAGGACTTCTCTCCAGTGTGAGTTCTGCTGTGGTGAATAAGGTCTATTTTTTTTTACTAAAAGCTTTTCCACATTCTTTACATTTGAAGGGCTTCTTTCCAGTGTGAGTTCTTCTTTGGCAAATAAGGTGTGATTTTTGACTGAAAGCTTTGTCACAATCTTTACATTTGTAGGGCTTCTCTCCAGTGTGAGTTCTTCTGTGGCAAATAAGCTTTGATTTTCAACTGAAAGCTTTGCCACAATCTTTACATTTGTAGGACTTCTCTCCAGTGTGAGTTCTTCTGTGGTGAATAAGACCTGTTTTTGACTAAAATCTTTGCCACATTCTTTACATTTGTAGGGTTTTCTTCAGTATGAATTCTTTTTTGGTATATAAGGTTTAATTTTTGACTAAAAACTTTACCATATTCTTCACATTTGTAGGGTTCTCTTCAGTGTGAATTATGATTTGCTTAATAAAGATTGATTTTTCTTTAAAAACTTTATCACATTCTGCCTACTGGAAGGGCATCTCTCCAGTGTGGGTTCTTCTGTGGTAAATAAGAACTTTTTTTAATTAAAAGCTTTGCCACATTGTTTACTTTTGTAGGGCTTCTCTCCAGTTGAAATTCTCTGGTGGTTAACAAGACCTGAATTTTTATATGATTTCTGGTGTTCACTCTCATTTGTAGTTTTCCATATTTTCTTTTGTTGTAAATAGTCAAGATCACAACTTCTATATTTTCCCCTTATCACTTTGTGAAATATATGTTTTATGCCCTTTTTGGGTGAATATTCTTGGGTATCATGATGAGTCATGACTGAAATAAACAAAAATTAAAAAAAAAAAAAACAGTAGTTACTAGACTGGGATAAATATAATTTTCATACATAACATAAAATTAAGGTAAAATAAGTACCTCTGGAGTGTAGCAAATTAGTAAGCACAAAGTCATCATAAATACAAAAATATATCAGTACAGCAAATATGTACAGACTCAATTACCTTGAAAATATTACCCAAATTCTTGTAGAGACCACAGTATTTAAGAGGAGTACATGATTAAGAAGAGTAATATAATAAAGAGAAGGAAAGTATGTTACTTTTATCATCCACAGCCTTCTGTCCTCTATAAGATAACATTGTGTATTTAGGAAATATCTACCAGCTACCTTTACTTTCAGTAGAACAAGAGAAATGTAAAACACACAAACATTTGTTCCTTTTTCAAAGAGTGTTCATAAACTGGTTTTTGTCTACCATTACATAGAGACATGAAAATAACTAGTAGATTTCGAGTGATAATACCACAAATATTCAACAATGGTAAAGAGGCTATGAACTCTTAAAAAGAAATATGAACAAAAAATTTACTAAGAAATATACACAAATATGTCTATAAAATTTTCCATAAAAACATTTTAAAAGACTACAAAAACCTTGCATAACCTGTGGCCATAATACTTGGATGAAGTCAACACATGAAAATCAAGTATAATAAATTGATTTTTTTTTATTTCATGTGATATGATGATGTCTTTCATTGACAAATAAAACTTTGCTATTTACTAAATATATCATGGTATTTAATACTATATATGCAAGGTAAAATGACTGAATAGAATGAATTAACATAATCATTATTTCATATAATTTTCAATTTTGTTCTTAGAATGTATTGTATTAATTCTATTAGTATTTATGAAGAACATAATACACTCACCGTGTGGTAAAACAAAACTCTTTGTGGCTGGGGATGTGACTCAAGCAGTAGCTCGCTTGCCTGGCATGCGTGCGGCCCGGTTTCGATCCTCAGCACCACATACAAACAAAGATGTTGTGTCTGCCAAATACTAAAAAAAAAAATATTAAAAAAAAAAAACTCTTGATTCTCTTATCCTCAATAACAAAAAAATATGGACACTTTGACTATAATATCAACCCTACACAAATATAGTACCTGGTGAGCAAACTCTTACTCACTAAATTTCTGACTTCCACATGTGAATCAAATGCTCCTGCAACTTAATCTCTACCTGCCACATTTCCCTTAATGGAAAGTCCTGCATATATTTCTTATAACACTTTATGAACCAAAATATTTTCATAACTAAATAATAATAGTATATAAGTACAATATTTTTACTCATTTGATCATTGATGGGCACATACATTGAGTCCCTAGCTTTAATACTGAGAACAATATTTGCAATAAACACAAAAGCAGAGGTATCTCTTCAATTTTCTGATTTAATTGTTCATGAATACATATTTATTACTGGTAATTCTAGATCTTTAGGTCATCCACCTTTTAATTTTTCATGTGTGATGCTATATCACAAAGTCCTATATCACTGAACTGCAACACAAGTCTTTTTAAAATTACTTGAGTCGTTGTTTCTAAATTTCTGTGACTTCCTTCAAACATGAAGTACTTTTGCCTGGTCTACCAATTAGCTAATATTACAAGGATGCAGCACTGTTCTTGCATATTTTTATTTATTTAAAAGCTTTTATACTTTTTTACTTAAAATGGACTACTGTTATAACCTAATGTTGGCTTCTTTAATGAACAAATAAAAAATAGTACAGCAAATAAAAACAAAGAGAAGCATGGATTAATCCAAGTGACCAAAAAAAAAAGAGAAAACATTAAGAATTAAACGTTAGGATACTGGCAATTATGAATTACTCAAAGAACACTAAATAACTATTTAAAGAAAGTTTAGAGAGTGAAATTGAGGCAAAAATATTAACATTAATAAGCACAAAGTGTATGTGAATAATTCTTTATGAAAAAATGAAAGGGGCATTCCTAGTGTGGAAAGCTCAAATTCTGTCAATATGGGAGAGGCTTATCAAGCTATATATATATATATATATATATATATATATATATATATATATATATATATATATGAAAATAATCCAAGCATGTCACAATAAAAAGCAATGATCCAGAAATTAAATTATTAATCAAAATAGAAAAAATAGGAAATATAGAAAACAACTTATAATGTAGAATTATAGGGAGTTATTCACTTCAAAGTATTTATGATTATTAATGCATTATTGCAAAACACAAAACAAAAGAAAAAATAATTACTAACAGAATTTAATCTAAAAAAAGAAATTGCCAAGTCAGTTCCAGCAGAGAGCATGGAAAGTAACGAAGCATGATCTGCTCCTAAAGGCCTTATTTGTTTAAAGATGAATTATGCTCTTCCCTTTACATCTCATGTTTTGCACAATTTTTAATCAATGAGATATTGTTTTAAATCATGAAATTTCTCATAATCCTTTTGGATAAGCTTTTGTTGAGTGAGCAAATTGTATTCTAATACTTACCTTTTAAAACAGAAACAAACAAACAAAGATGTACCCTCTTTCATACTAATATGCATTAAATGTTGTTTTATTTATGTTAATGTGCTCAATATATAACATAAAGTTAATAATCAAAATTGGTCATCTGCATTGAATAGACATTTTATTCTCAAATAGCCATCACCAAAAAATTATGTAATATATAAGATTCCACCTGACAAGCATGACAAGATCCTATGCCTTCGATCACGTGGGAAAAAGTATAGACTGCTAAACTTATGCCAACATGTTCTCTTTGGACTCTAGATTGATGCATAAAATATAGCAATTATAAATGTACATCAGGAACTTCACAAGCTGATTCCTAAGTTTCATTTAATGCTAAAAGAGAAGA